>NW_024582316.1:77225-219816 GCF_903992535.2 Arvicola amphibius | reverse complement strand
AATTTAAAAATTACATTGATTCTCTTTTGGATGGAATTTTTTTTATTAGGAACTATGATATTTTCCATGCCAGATAACCTTTTGATTTTTCAAATGGATTATTTCCACAGTAGGAACTGAGAGATAAATATTATATTTTCATAGGCCCTATAGTCATATCATAGTGTTTAAACATTGCTACTAAATATCATAAACAGATTGCTTATTTTTTAAAGATTATTTATTATGTTTATAGACATGCCTGAAGAGGGCACCAAATCTCATTATAGATGGTTGTGAGCTACTATGTGGTTGCTGGGAATTGAACATCTGGAAGAGCAGCCAGTGCTCTTAACCTCCGAGCCATCTCTCCAGCCCCCAGATATTGCTTATTAATAGTAAGTCAGACACAGGATGAGTTTTATGAAAGAACAAATAAGCAGTTTGCTAAAAAATATTTTCCAGTCATATGTGCAGTTTAAACTAGCTTGAACTATAAAGTATGAAAATGTTTTTTCTTTACAACTTTGTTTTCTGTTCCTTATCTACATTATTTCCCAGTTAATTTGCATCTGTTCTGCGAACTGAAAAGCTTAACTTTAAAATGATGATATATGTTTGATCCCAAATTTTTACTTTTACACGAGTCATTTTTGTTTTTAATTTATAGATACCATCACAGCCATGTTAGCCTGCACAGACAGGCCTGTTCTTCAGGCCATTTTCCTTAACAGTAATTGCTTTGAACATCTCATACGACTTCTACAGAACTGCAAGGTACTTTACTATCAACTTTATATTTATGAACATTTGTTTGTTTATTTGTGTGCAGGGATGTGTGCCACAGCATAAATGTGGAGGTCAGAGGACAGCTTGTGGGAGTTGGTTCTGTTTTAGCATGTAGGACTTAGGGATTAAACTCAGGTTGTCAGGCTTGGCTACAGTGCCTCATCCTTCTGAGCCATCTTGTTGGCATTGTTTATGACTTTTTAAAATGTTATTGTTTCAGTTGGGCATGCCTTTGATCTCAGTGCTTAGGAGACAGAGGCAGGTGGATCTCTGGGAGTTTGAGGCCAGACTTGTCAATGTAGTGAGTTCTAGGAAAGCCAGGGCTACATAGTGAGACCCTGTCTCAAAAAAATCAAAAAACAAACAAAAACAGTAACAAAGGTTTGTTGTGATTCAGATTTGAGCATGCCATTGCAAAAAATTTTATTGTCAATTTGTGTTTGCATGTCATTATATTGCCAAGTTTTATTTTTTTGCCAGATAAACTGATTAAATTATCATTATAAAACTAGACTATATTAGCATATGTTCATATATACTCACCCCATCTTAGAGGTGAGAAAAGTGAGGCACAAAGATTTATACCCTGTCCAGGATCACAGACCCAATGAGAGACAGAAGTAGGACTCCAGCCATGGCTGTCCTCTCTGATGGTGTGTAAGGATCACTGGGTACTGTGCCTCTCATGCTCTCACTAACTCAGCCTAGGCTAGGAAGAGGGCAGCATCATTCAGTTCATACATTCTGGTCTAGGAACTAGGCAGATATTTAAATCCTCCAAGCTCAGAAAAATCTGATAAAGCAATCTACTCACTGTCTACATGGGGACAGGTTCTGTCTTAATTGAAGCTAAAATTATATTATTTATAATTGTCTGAGGGCAATAAAGCTCATGTGAACATTTGTGTATGATATTTTAGTTTAGGAAATATTTTATTTTACAACAGACATTGATACACATATTTATATTTAGGACCATTTAAAGACATGGACTAGTGATTTCTTGATTCGCCATTTCTCTAGAACATGCAGATACAGTCAAGGTCCTCATGCTGTGTGGCAAGCACTTGTATTCACTGAGTCATCTTCCCACCCTCTTTTTCTTTTAAATCAGAAACTCTTTTTTGAGACTGGCCTCAAGTCACAGGCATCCACCTGCCTCTGCCTCCCAAGAGCTGGGAATAGAGGCATGGACCATCACTGCCCAGCTTCAGATAACACTTTGAAGTTTTATAAATAGAATTCTATTTTTTGTAGAATTCCTAGTCATAGGGAATAGACTAGACCCAAATGATTTTAAAAGTAGGAAAATTTGTACTAAAAGTTGCAACTAAGTAGAAAATATAGAGAGCTAGAAAAATAATAGGAACACTGTTAAGGCTCATGGTACATGTTACTAGTTTGTTTTTCACTGTTGTTACTATTTACCAGCTTATACTTGTAACAGCCGTTTGAGAGAGTGCATGCACAAAAGTTAATGTTTCTGCCCTTCATATTGTATGCCCATGGATTTAAGATGTTATTAAAAGCTTTTAGAAAGGTTAGAAATGAAACTGCTCCATAGATCTTATATCTTTCTATTAATTCTTATACTTCCTAGTTGAAAACACTTGGTTTATTCTAATATTATTCCTCAGTAAGGATTTTTGTTTTTCTCACTGTAAAATGGTATATCTTTGAAATTTTTTAATATTACTTCATTTCTTACTTTATAATAATAATATAGTTAAATAGAGCAGAAAATGATTTTAATATATTGATGAAGTCTGTAATAATAAAAATTTCAAAATTTGTCAAAAACTCCTGAATTCTGGTTAGTTAGCATGTCTTACCTCCTGTCTTTTTTTAAACCTCATGTCTTTTAAATTTATTTATGTGAAAAATATCATAGAGAAATGAAAATGCACAACAGAAATATTTATAAAACACTTTTATTGTAAAGACAGTTTGACTTTCTCACTTAGGAAGACAGCATCAGGAACAAAGTTATCTCGTGTATTATTAAAAGAATCTGGATTTAGCAAGTGTTGGTGGCTCATGCCTTTAATCCCCACACCCTCACCCTGAAATTTGTCAAGATGGACTTCTCTTTAGTATATGAATAAGTCTAGCATGAACAGTGTTTTTTTTTAAAAGTTTTTTTTTCTCATAGCTAACCAGAATGAAGACCTAACAGTTACGTGTTACAGAGTGATACAGTCCAAGAAATATATCTTTAGGATGGACATCACCAAGTGTACTTACTCAAACTAAGATAGGTATAACTCACCAAGCGATAGAATCTTGTAGGATCACTGTCAAATAGTGATCTGTCATTTACCAAAACATCATCATATAGCACATGACTATACTTGCTCCACTACAGCCAAGTTTCATAGTTATAGCTCTTGTGGTTGTGTTTTAGGTAGGGCCTCACTCTATAACCTGGGCTTGCCTCAAACTTACTTTGGGACTGTCTTTGAAGTTCACAGCAATCCACCTGCCTCAGCTTCCCAAGTGCTAGCTTTATAAAAGTTAAATATTTCATGTCACTTATTACTTTTTTCTTTGAAACTGAAATACCAAAGAAGAAAGGATTTTCAGGAGGGAAAGCCAGGCCTTTGGACAGGTCCCTTTCCTTTCAGTAGTTTTCTCCATTTGGGATTCATGTAGTACTTAGACCATATATGCTGTTTGATCATGTTTACCCATTCTTCTGCCCTTGCCTCCAACACCCCCACATCCTTCCGAATTCTCAGCAGTTCCTCTTCTATTTGAATTAATTGCTTTTTTGTTTGTTTTTTTTCCATATATGAGAGAGAACATGTGGCACTTGTCTATGTCTTTTGTATTATATTTCATTCACTTTGCTTCAGGTGACAGAATTTAAATTTTATTTTTTCCTTTGGTTAACATTACTACCACATTATATGATGTGCCATATTTTCTTTGTCCATTCTATACTGTTGTACATAGTCCAGCAGTATAACAGGCATGCACGTGTCCTTTGTTCATTGACCTTATTTTCTTAGCTATATACCAAGGAGTGGGTGAACTGGATCCTATAACAGTTCTGTTCTCAGTTTTTTGAGATATGTCCATACTGTTTCCCCTTAGACTGTGCTAATTAATATTCCTACCAGAAGCATGAGGGTTCCACACCCAACATTAAAGAAATTTCACCATTCAGGCAGTAATTGTTTCAAACATTAAAATTAAATCTTTAAAATAAATTTTCAAATTTACTCATCATACAAGGGAAGAAATAATGCCCTGAGGTGTTAAATTACTAGCTCTTGATTAATACTAATAATTGTTAGAACTGGGATTTTTATACTCATGTTTTCTGACTCTAAGTTCATTTAATATATAGTTACTACAAATTTGTTTCTCATTTAGGATTATTGATTTTTAACTAGTATCAAATATTGACTGTGTTTTAAATATAAGACAATTATAAGTTTTTGGGTTTTTTTATTTTTGTTGTTGTTTTGTTTGGTTTGGTTTTTCAAGACAGGGTTTATCTTTATAACAATTTCACTGTCCAAGAACTCACTTTATAGACCATGCAGGCCTTGAACTTAGAGAGATTCACCTACCTCTGCCTCCTGAGTGCTGGGATTAAAGATAAATAAGCTTGTAGAAGTAGCAAAGAACTGTAGTGAGGAGCTGCGGGCTATGTTCCGCCGCACGGCTCCTGGCCGCCTGGCTAGCTTATGCCCCAAAATAAAAACACAGAAACTGTATTCATTTAAACACTGCCTGGCCTTACCAGGAAGATTCTACTTATGTCCATCTTGGGCTGGAGCTTCATTGCGTCTGGCTCAGAGAGGAGAGGCATGGCATCTGTCTCACTTAGGAGAGGCGTGGCATCTGACTGAGCCATCTACCTCACTTCCTTCTTCCTGTTCTGTCTATTCCACCCACCTAAGGGCTGGCCCATTAAATGGGCCAGGCAGTTTCTTTATTAGCCAATGAAATCAACTCAAACAGAAGACTCTCCCACATCAAAGAACTGGGGATATAATTCATTTATAGAGAACCTGCCTAAATATGCATGAGGCCCTAAGTTTGAGCTTTAGCAGCACACATACTAAGGATCATTTAGAGATTTTGCCAGGTTAGGTAGTACAAATTCAACTCAAGTTCTCAAGAAGTTGAATAAAACCAAGATGCAAATCAGGGTCTTTGATTCCAAAGCCAAAATCTTTTTGGGTGCTGAGTTGAGACACTAAAAGTAAAGTACCCAATGCCTTTGATTCTGTAAAAGAGAATAGTCATGGGCCAGGGGTACAGCTCATTTGGTAAAGGGATTTGTCACTCGAATTTCAAGTGTTAGATCTGTGTTTGACCCGTTTACCAGAGTTTGATCTGTGGAACTCATGCACAGGTGTAAGGAGAGAACTTTTCCCTAGAGTTGTCCTTTGACAACTGTGCACTGTGGCATATGCCTCCTCCCTTTTATGACCACACATACATGCATCCACTATAATGATAACAAGCTTTTAAAAATCTTAAAGCATGGGACTGGAGAGATGGCTCAGAGTTTAGGAGTATTGGCTGCTCTTTCAGAGGTCCTAAGTTCAATGCCCAGCAATGACATGATGGCTCACAACCATCCTTAATGAGATTTAGTGCCCTCTTCTGACCTGCAGGGAGAGATGCATGTGGGCAGAACACTGTACACATAATGAATGAATAAAAAGTAAATCTTAAAAAGAAAAAAAACCTTAAAGCACACCATGTGTGCCAGAGATTTCCCCAGTTTCCTTTCGAGACTACAAAGTAAAATATGAAGTAGGTTCAGGTGAAGAATATTTTTTAACAAGATGTGAGGTCAGATAAACTTGGGCAGTCAGTGCTGTACACTGACTTCCTTTGTCAAGGTATATATTAGTCTCTTTGGGACTCTGAGAAGTATTTTTGGAAAGAGTTCCTTTTAATGTTAGCTAAGTAGGATTTTATAAACTTACTCAGCTAAACACATCATTATTTACTGAAGTATCTTTTACCTAGCTCAGTAGCAGTTTACTTTTCTGAGTGTCATTCTTTGTTGTTTCTTTAATAATTTGGGAATATTAATCTATTGTTAGTTCTTACTGTGAGTTCTAAAGGAGAATCATATCTGCAGCCATTATATACGTGTAAACTGCTATAAAATTGTTATTCAGAAAGCAGCTATTTCTGGAAGGGATGTACTGCATATGTGGATTCTTGGATTAGTTTTCAGGAGACATGAAATTCCAGTTGGACCTCATTCTGCTTTAGGTAACAATTTAATGGTCTTTTTCCATTTTCTTGTCTCTGTTTTTAACAGCTGTTTTTAAATGCTCACAGTATGGTGGCAGACAAGAACGAGAAAGACCTTGCCAACTAATTACTGACAGAGATAAGTGAAGACCAGGTATATACAAAGCCTGCATCTTGTTTCAGCTGAAGTCCAGACTCAGTCAATGGGTTAACTATTCCTGTGTTTTTCTTCTTGTTTTTCAAAAAACCTTCTGATTCTAGTAATTATTTATTTTTGAGGATTATTAAAATGAATAAAGAAACTGCCTTGGCCTAGTTGATAGGGTAGAACTTAGGTAGGCAGAGAAGACAAAACTGAATGCTGGGAGAAAGGAGGCAGAGTCATGGAGAAGCCATGGTCTTTCGCCAGAGATGGATGCTGGTTAGAATCTCTGGTAAGCCACTGCCACGTGGCAATATGCAGATTAATGGTGGTGGGTTAAAATAATATGTAAGAGTCAGCCAATAAGAAGTTAGAGCTAATGGCCAAGCAGTGTTTTAATTAATAGTTTCTGTGTGATTAATTCAGGTGTAAGCTGGCTGGGTGGCCAGGACAAACAAGTGGCCCGCTCCCTACACTACTTAATGTTAGGTTTACTTAGTTGTAGGAAAAGAGTATTGTAATCTGTTAATTTCTATTTTGGGGTGTAAAATAGAGATTCACAGAGCTCTTTATTGCTTTAGATTCTTCCTATTTATACTCTCTTAAGGACTTCTTATAGATATTATAATTTCTTACAACAGATTATGGAAATTTAAAAGTTAGCTATGACGAGGTCTTTTTAGTTTATTTTTGAAGAAAGTCCACCACAGAACTTATTCGTATGAATCTTGTGTATACAGAATTTAAATTTATAGTTTACTACATGTGTTTTTCTTGTGTAATAATATTTGACAATACCAATAAAGTCAGGACTCTAGATTAAGTACCACACTAAAAAGTAATAGAACTTAGTAAACCTAAAGAGCTAAAGAGTTTTTTCAGTGTACAGATCAGTTGTTTGGAATTAGAAAAGAGAATGTTATTATGTGAGTGGCTAGCTTAAGGTCATAATAATATTGTGTGTTTTATTTTCAAATCATATTCATTTTAAGTGTGTCTCTCAGTGTGTGATAGTGGAGTGCCCTCAGAGGCCAGGAGAGGGCACCACGCCTCCTGGACTAGAGTTACAAACTGTTGTGAGCTGCCATGCGGGTCCTGGGAATTGAGTCCAGGTTCTCTGCAAAGGCACCAATGCTCTTAATTGTTGAGTCATCTCTACAACCCCAGCTTTCTAGTCTAAAGTCTATGCTATAGAGGTTGTTTAAGTCTTATATAGCAACCATGTTAAAATTTTAACTTCTTAATTTTTACTTTTTTAGTATGATTGATGGTACTTATTGATTTACTCTCTAGGAGAATATCTCATGATATCTAATGCATATCATAATTATGATTAATCTTAAATAAAAGTCAAGTGAGTTTTTAATTCTTTCATAAAACTTTTGACACAAAAGATTGCCTTCTCCAAAGCATACCACTACTTATATATACATATTTCATGTTCATTATTTGCCTCAAACTATTTATAGATATAGATTTGCCTGTTTAAAGATGATATGTCCATATCATTTCCATTTCTGTACAGAATTTGGAAACCAAGAAAACAGTTACTTAAGCTATGTTTCATTATACATGTTAACTCTTTAAGCCTAGTAAGTTCAAGTATGTTTAAAGGGAAATTAAAGCATAGTCTAATTGCAGACCTCCCTCCTCTCCTCTTGAGATTATCCATTATTTTTTAAAGGCATGTGTAAAGTTTGTTTTTCCCCTTCCCCTCAGAAAAGATAATATAAGTGTGCTTCATTCTACTTGACATGTGGTTTATCTTCTGTTAATTAAGAAACTTTTCCTTGCAGATAATATTGTTTCAAAAACCCATCTGGTAGGAAGAGGAATACAATGCATGTTATTATTTCTTCAGGTTTTCAGAACAAAGGTTTCCATGTGAACAAAATCCTGAGTACATTTGTTAATTTCTTGCTGTTCCCTTTGTTAGGTATTTCAGGGGCAGTTAGATTGTTTGGCTGTATCAACAATTCAAGCTTTGACAGCGGTGATGAAGAATTCTCCAGCTGCTAAGGTGAGAAATGGATTTTTAAGCTTTAAAATGTTTATTATATTAGTTTTTCCTGTGTGAATTCCAAAGTGATGTGTGAAAGTGTGTTGTAGGAGGGCCTGCTTATTCATCCCGGCCACCCAGCTAGCTTAGCTCCAAAATAACCACACAGAAACTGTATTAATTAAATCACGGCTTGGCCCATTAGCTCTAACTTTTTATTTGCTAACTCTTACATCTTAGTTTAATGCATTTCTATTAATCTGTGTATCACCACGTGGCAGTGGCTTACCAGCTAAGTTTTGGCAACATGTCTTACTCTGGCGGTGGATCCATGGCTTCTCTCTGACTCTGCTTCCTTTCTCTCAGCATTCAGTTCTGTCTTCCCTGCCTACCTAAGTTCTGCACTATCAACAGGCCAAGGCAGTTTCTTTATTAACCAATGAAAGCAACACAACAGAAAGACCTCCTACACCTTACACCATTTCCCCTTTAAAGGAAGGCTTTAACTTTAACATAGCAAAACTACATATAACAGAATAGGTATCAAGCAAGAATTATAGTACAATCTTTATATTTACTTTATCTTTTATCATAACTAAGGAAAACTATATTATTACTATCTACTCTTCAGCTCCATCAAAGACTCCAGAAGGATTACCTAAGTAAACAGGAAGTGCATTGTAACCAACTTCCAAAACTCTAGAATTGACAGAGACATCTCACTGCCTGGACAGTCACCCAGAGTTCTGCTGTACTGTTGGGACATCCATCTTCAGCCTACAGGCCCATAGTTTCCAGCAGACTTTTCCATGAAGCAGGAAATTTCAAAGGCAGTTCAGTCACTATCTGCTGTGTCCTACAGAATGTCTTGCAGACTCTTTCATGAGTCAGGAACTCCGAAAGATCATCTCACCTTTAGGCAAGTTCAACAGTCCTCTCTCTGAGGGTTCTCTGTGTCCAGTTTATGCAACAATCCAGGCAAGAGCAGTTTCTTGCCCAAATGGCTATCAAACTCCATAAGGAGCCTCTTCGATGCCCATCTTCCTTTTGAAGTAGATTGGTGCTGCCAGGAGCAGATATGTCTCATTGTCATGAAAAGCCCTAAGTTATTAAAACATTTAAAATGCCATATTCTGTAGTCTTTGAAAGATATGAAGAATGTCTATCGAACTGAAATATATCTCTATATATCTAGAAAATCTATCATGACTTCAAGCCTAACTATTATCGATGATTATCCATTAACAACCTATATTTCCTAATTATACATTACATTTTTAAATGAACTATACAATCACAATACCTTAATCAAGATCAGAAATACATATACATATAACAAAATTGACCTTAAATTTATATCAATAGAGTAAAATTTATACCAATGTAAATTATTCATATCTATATAATTTCCCCCTTTAAATGTAAAAGAACATTTATAAACAATATTTGGGAACAGGGGCACAGTTATTTCTCTCCAAACTGCTTCCTGCTGAATGGGGGCGCTGTTAATCAAATCTTTCATGGTGTAACCTGTGTGCTAGGTTCCTCTCAGTCGGCAGTTGAGCAAAGTAATTTTTGATGGTGTTCACTGCAACCTTTCAGGAGGGCATGGTCTATCATACCATATTGGGATAGAAGCAATCCACAGGGTCTCATCCTCTGTGAAAACAAAAGAAGACTCCCTTTTCCAAAGTATCATTAGATCCAAATTCTGAAGTCAAGGTATTTTCAAAATATCTATGTTGGATTAATTCAGCAGCATTTATAAACAAATATCTTTTAGCAGCTGTTGCTCCTTCATCAGCATTCAAACAATTCAAAGAGAGCATAAAAGCATACAGTATCAAGATTCTCTGTGTATTTTCCATCTTTGTATGGTTTTATTTTAACCTCTATTTTGTTTATTTTTTATTTTTTGAGACAGGTTCTCTGTATATCTTTGTCCTGGAATAACTCTGTTGACCAGGCTATCCTTGAACTCACAGAGATCAGTCTGCCTCTGCCTCCCCAGTGCTCGGATTAAAAGTATGGGCTACCACACCTTGAACTCACAGAGATCTGTCTGTCTCTGCCTCCCAGGCATTGGGATTAAAGGTGTGTACCACCACACCCAACTTCTCTCTTTCTTTTTTCTTTGTTTGCTTTTTTTTTACTTTTAAGAACTTTAACCTTTAGCCTGCATATATTTTTAACACACTGTAAACCATTTAGATGTTTTCTTCAATTTTGAATCTTTCTTTTTACTGTATATCTCTCTTTTTGTGACCACATGTGTCTTTAATTTACCAAACAATATCCGTAGGACTAAAGCCATGACTTTGGCAGCTGGATCCAGCCCATTCCTTAGCTTTCCAGCTGCATGGCTGAGATACCGGCTGTAGCCATTTTTATTGCCACAACTCTATGGCATTTCAAGGTCCCTGCCGGCAAGCAAGCTGCAGCATTCTGCTCACAGACCACACTCTGTAGGACTGCCTGCCTGAAAGAGTCAGAGTTTGTCCCTGGCAGGATGGCCAGAAAGCCGGCATTTTAAAACAGCACAGCTTTTTTCCTGCTACAGCGGAAAACTGAAAAGCATGTGGTCAGCTTTTCATCAACACTATGTAAGTGTTTCATGGCAGGACCTCTTAAAAGAGCTGCAGGGTTTTGCAGCTAAAGCTGAGTCACGAAGCCTCTCTTAGATGAGAGCACTTTCTTGCCCCTAGCAAGCAGAACAGACCCGAGAAATTGCTGCTACCAAGAAAACATACTTTATGCTAGTCTTTCCCAAGCTTTCTCAGGCTTTCTGTTGATCCAGTTATCCACATGGGTGCCAGTCTGTAGTGATGAGACGAGCAGGCCTGCTTTTTATCCCTCCCGGACCCCACACAGTTAGCTTCACACCTGAAATAACAACACACAAACTGTATTCTTTTAAACACTGCCTGGCCCATTATCTCCAGCCCCTTTCTGGCTAACTATCAAATATTGCTTAACCCATTTCTAATAATCTGTGTAGCACCACGAAGTGGTGGCTTACCGGGAAAGATTCAGCATGTCTGACCTGGTTGTTGGCTCCATGGCGACTGACCCAGAGAGGAGAGGCATGGCGATTGACTAACTTCCCTTCTTCCCAGCATTCTGTTCTGTCTACTCCACCTATCTAAATCCTGCCCTATCAAAAAGCCAAGGCGGTTTCTTTATTAACCAATGAGAGTCCTCCATCACACAGAGATCTCTGGTTCCTGCCTACTCCCTCGGAGGTCCCAGAAGCACACCTAGACTGGCAGAGGTCCTGGCTCAGGTCTAGTTCCAGGGAGGTCCTAGACTCACGCTCAGACCCACAGGGGTCCTCGCTTATGTCTACTCCCTTGAAGGTCCCAGATTCACGTTGGGACTCTCAGCAGTCTCTGGCTCTGGCTCACTTGCTCAGCGGTTACTCCCCAGTACCTATTCCAGTAGAGATCACTCACTCTGGACCTTGGACATAATTTTATGGCATACATATTACCTTCGTGGACAGACACCCTATCCATCAATCTATCATAACTGTTTAACAGATTTTGCTTAATACATTCAGCATGAATTCTCTCAGACAGTGTCTCTTCACCCTCCATCATTGACTGGGTTTGGTCCATCAGATTGGTTGTATCCTTCTCCAGAGTGCCGATTTTTCCTTTTAGCTGGTCATTATCAGTCTTAAAGTGCCTCATTCATGACCCTGTTATCAAACCATTTGTAAAGGAGAAAATATGAAGTACAAAGCTAATCCCTGGAATGAAATATAGGGATGTAGGATGGAAATTACATAAACCTTGCATACTACCATACATGGTATAAGTTAAAAAGCTGTTGTCTTGCATTGATAAATTACTTGTTATGTTGACATTATAAATCTCACCTGTCATAAGGTATATTGAATTGAACTATGTGCAATAACTGTTACGGGCCAGCAGGTGTCGCAGTTGTATCTGTGTGGTAGGAAAATCCTAGCCAAGGACTTTTCAAATTGGTTTTAACCCATTAGATACTGAAAGATATGCTTAAATTATGATCAGTTATTAAAGTGATCAAAGTGATTTTGAGAGTTGTGACCAGGATAAAGAGAAAATCCAGAGCCTTCCATCAGTACAAATCACAGCGATCCCTCCACAGCCACAGCGTGGGTACTGGAGGGACAAGAAGGCAGCAATACCAACAGAGACATCCAGGGAATCCCACACCCCACCTGCGCCTTTGCAGCATGCCCAGGAAGCCAGACCCAGAGTGGCTCTGGGTTGCCACTGAGGCCAGAGATTGCTGTAGAGCCACGCACAAGGAGGGTCAGTGCCCAAATACCTACATGTGGCCCAGTGGTGGCTGGCTGGAGCTGCGTGGGTCCCAAAAAGTGGATGTAATGGTCCCCAAGCCAATTGTTGAAGGACACGGGTCAAAGAATCCCAGGCTAACTCCAAGATATACCAATTATATTCTTCTTTATTATAAGGGGCAAACTCACAAAACAGGAATGAGAAGTCCAGCCTCAGCTGTGTAGCATGGGAACCAAAGAAAGAACCCTGGGCGGGCCAATGGTTTTCTCAGGTACCCAAAAAGTCATGCCCTAACCTGGTCCAACCTCTTAAAGATCATTGGCTAACAGAGATTCCCCATCAAAACAACATTATTCTTACCCTTGGCATGCAATCTATTCCTTATAGAGATAACTGGCTTTTTGTTTAAACATTTTAATGGTTGGTGTATCTATTTTTGCCTAATTTAATGGACTGATTTTGTATTTTCTAAGTTTTTGGTAGTCTTTATATTTTATTTTTAATCTTTGAGTTAAAAAATGTGTATGATTTTAGGAACGCTAATGTGAAATTGATGCTCCAGATCATTTAGACACAGAGAACAGCAAAAAAAAAATTTGTACTCTTATTTTGGTCACTAAAATTTGAGCTTCTTATAGACCTAACTCAGGGCCTCCACTCCGCTACTGAGCTACATCTCTAGTCCTTGTTATTTAAATTGGGCCTTAGTATATAGCCTGGGATGGCCTTGAACACACATTCCTCCTGTCCATACCTTCCTAGTTCTGGGCCACCACACTAATCAGGAATCTGTCTAATCTAGCCCTTTCTTGATGTTTTCCCCTTCCTTCTCCTCTCTCTCTCTGTGTCTCTCTGTCTCTCTCTCTCTGTCTCTCTCTGTCTGCCTCTCTCTCTGTCTCTGTCTCTGTCTCTGTCTCTCTGCCTCTCTCTCTCTCTCTCTCTCTCTCTCTCTCTCTCTCTCTCTCTCTCTCTCGATAGAGCTCCAGGCCAGCCAAAGCTATATATAGTTAACCCCTGTTTAGGGGTAAGGGAGAAAGAGGAAAAGGGAGGGAGATGAGGGTAAAGAAAGTATTATATAAGTTAATATACAGAAAAGAGTTCTGTAACACAGTTGTTTCTAATTTAGTCTATTTTTCATTTTGCTGGACTTTTGTACCTTTATTATTATTACAGAAATAATATAGCATCTATTCTAAGATTAATACAGTCAGGCTGAAGGGCATATGCCTGTTATCCCAGTTTCTGAGATAGGTGAGACAGATAGAACGATTGCAATTTTAAGGGCAGCTTAGGCAACATAGAAAAGACCCTAGGGTTGTGGGAGGAGATGGATATAGATGCACATAGATAGTAATCAGAGAACAAAACTGCTCTCTTTGTCCATGTGGCAATTTCTCAGAAAATTAGGAAACAACCTTCCTCAAGACACAGTAATACCACTTTTGGGTATCTAGCCAAAGGATGCTCAATCATGCCACAAGGACATGTGCTCACCTATATTCATAGCAGCATTGTTTGTCATAGCCAGAACCTGGAAACAACTGAAATGCCCCTCGACCAAAGAATGGATAAGGAAAATGTGGTACATTTGCACAATGGAGTACTATAAAACAGAGAAAGATAATGACATCTTGAATTTTGCAGGCAAATGGATGAAGCTAGAGAACATCATTTTGAGTGAATAACCCAGATACAGAAAGACAATTATCACATGTACTCACTCAGAGGTGGTACGTACGTACGTGTGTATGTATGTATGTATGTATGTATGTATTTATTTTTAAATATTCATTTATTATATATACAATATTCTGTCTGTGTGTATGCCTGCTGGCCAGAAGAGGGCACCAGACCTCATTACAGATGGTTGTGAGCCACCATGTGGTTGCTGGGAATTGAACTCAGGACCTTTGGAAGAGAAGGCAACGCTCTTAACCTCTGAGCCATCTTTCCAGCTCCCTCAGAGGTGGTTTTTAAACATAAAGTAAAGAAAACCAGCTCACAAATCAATCCCAGAGAACCTAGAGAACAATGAGGACCCTAAGAGAGACATACATAGATCTAATCTACATGGGAAGTTGAAAAAGACAAAATCTCCTGAGTAAATTGGGAGCAGGGGACCTTGGGAGAGGGTTGAAGGGGAGTGGAGAGGTATGAAGGGGAGCAGGGAAAAATGTAGAACTCAATGAAAATAATAATAAAAAACCTGATCTCATAGTCTTTTCTTGGATTTTATTAACCAAATAGTTTTCAATATTTAATATTCCAAAAATTTAATCATTGAAAATATGCTTTGATATGTTGTCTTCCCCTCTAGGAAGTATTTAAAGAAAGAATTGGCTATATGCACATGTTTGTGGTATTAAAATCTTTGGGTCAGCCATCACTAGAACTGCTTAAAGAACTTATGAATACGGGAAGGGTTTTTTGTTGTTGTTGTTGTTTTTTCGAGACAGGGTTTCCCTGTAGTTTCTAGAGCCTGTCCTGGAACTAGCTCTTGTAGACCAGGCTGGCCTCGAACTCAGAGATCCGCCTGCCTCTGCCTCCCGAGTGCTGGGATTAAAGGCGTGCGCCACCATGGCCCGGCAAGTTTCTAACCATTATGATGTGAAGTTCCTTTGTTTCAGCTTTAAGAATAGTAACTAACCTCTTACTTCTGGGTCACTTTTCAGGCTGTAGAAGGTGATCATACTTCAGTTGGTATTTGGGGCATTAGTAATGTCCATCCTCTCTTCATTCTTATCCAGTGGCTTCCGGAGCTAGAATCACATGACCTACAAGTATTCATCTCTGATTAGCTGAAAAAAATTGTATTAATAAACAGAGCCGAACTATGTGTGTGAATGCAAACACGGGAATAAGAGTCATTGAAACCCTTGAATCCCATTCTTCTTACATCGAACTTGTGCTGAGAACTTGATAACAATTCACGGTTCATTGGGGAGTCTGTCTGTGAGCTCAGAAGAAATCCGTCGACTACTACGATTGCTGAGAGTAGATGAATCTGAGTTTATTCACCCGTATACCGTTCCTGTGACTCGTGCAATTCTGACAATGGCATGGAAACTCAATCTTAAGAGTGTACTGCAGTATTTTAGTCACATAGCATGGCAGGAATTTCTGTGCCTGCCATTCAGAAATGGCCTGGGTCTGCGTTTTCCTTCTCTGCTTGGTATTGCTTAGATCAGGATCAATTACCCCTTGACACTACTAACATAGGAGGAAAAAGAAAACAATTATATAGGTATTGGTACAAATTGTGGAGTATAAATGAAGATTGTCACATTCTTAAGTAGGATAGAGTATCTGTAACAGTTTATATGAAAATTTTTTATCTTGTGCCTGTATATAGTTTAGAAGTGCTTTATTGCTTTCAAAATAATTCTGTATTTTGTATATTTTCCTGGCTAAATGCTGAGTGACTTTAGGAAACAAAAATGAAAGTAGTATAAAAGTGGAGAAGAAATAGTAAACTGTTGCACTGGAGTTGTGTTCTCATGTAAAACATTCAGGCCTCAGGTAGCTAATAATTTTTAATATGCCTTATTATTAAAACTTTTATGTGTGCTTTCTGGATGTTTGGAAGACTTTAAAAGATTTGAAATTTGTGGTTTTGTTCCAGCTCAGAGGTTCTCAACCTGTGGGTTTGTGAGTCCTTTGGGGGGGCATCAAAGGACCCTTTCACAAGGGTCACCTAAAACCATTAGAAAACACAGATATTTATATTTGCTTTGTAACAGTAGCATTGAAATAATTTTATAGCTAGGGGTCACTACAACATGAACTGTATATTAAAGGATAACGGCATCAGTAAGTTTGAAAACCACTGCTCTAGCTTGATAATGAAATCCCACTTTCAGTGTTACCATTTATAATTTTTTAACTTTTATGCCAAAAGCAGATTTAAAAAATGACTGAAACCAAGTCTGTTGTATAGCAATAGAATTAAGATTACAGCATTGTTGATAAAGATATTTTTAATCACATTCTATGTTCATGATGGTGAACTTCAATGGTGAAGAGACCTGTCTACTTTATTTCAGAGGTTCTGATAACATATATTTTTGTTAGTTTTTTTTTACAGGAAGTGGAATGAGTTTTGTTACTCACTCAGGTATGTTGGTTGTGGCAGTGTGCACAAAAAGAGAAAATGTAACAGTTATGCTTCCTGACCACAGTTTCTGTGATTCTCTCTGGGTAAGACTTCAGGATGCCACATTCTATCTTTCCTTTAAGATGTATAACAGTGCCCGCCTTTAATCCCAGCACTCAAAAGGCAGAGGCAGGTGACTCTCTGTGAGTTCCAAGGCCAGACTCTGAAGCTACAAAGAAACCCTGTATCAAAAAAGAAGTATAACAGTTTGATGCATTTATAGGAGGAGGTTTTGTCTGCCAATATTCATTTCTAATGAATTAATGTTAAATCAATGTATTTTTGTTGCTTACCTCAAAAAGAGAAAATGGTTCTCCTTGAAGAAAATAATTTTTTTTTTTTACTTTTCAGACCATATTTATTTATTTTTTTATTTCGAGTTCATGGCCTTGAACTGGCAATGAACTCACTGTATAATCAAGGATGACTTTGAACTCCTGATCCTCCTGCCTCCACCTCCCAGCCATCTAAACAGAATAGTGTAAGAGGTAGTCAGAAACACTTTGATAAGCGACTTCAAATATTAAGTAAGATGTCTTACTCCCCAGCCCATTCTGCTTGCAAGATCATACTAGCATTACCACTCCCAAGCTTCCTATATGCCTGCCAGCTGCAGGCTGAGGAGGGCAGAAAGTGTGGGGCCTGAGCTAAACCAGGGATAAGAGAGAAGAGGCTGGGATGACGCTTTCCACATGGCCACCTGTCCCCAACGCAGGCTGTCAGATGCAATCATCAGACTAATCTGTAAGAAGTGCGACCTGGAGGAGAACACAGGTGTGAGCCAGTGGGAACACTAAGGGTATTCACCCTGACAGGAAGGTGGGTCTTTGGGAGCATGGAGAAGCTGAAGAGAGGAGTTCATGGGCAAGGAGATTACCAGGGAACCCCAGGGTGAGGGCCTCAAATTTTCATCTTGTGTTTCTTCCACAGGTACCCCCAGGACAACGTTAGTCCTATTTGTCCTAAAATTGCCAAGAACGGCTTGTTTTTTAAATATCCTATCTGCTTGGTTCTTAAAGATACAATCTTCCTTATCAGTCTGGTTTTATGTCCTAATTTTTGTCTCCAGAAAATAGCACAAGCTCAAGATCTTTGAATTCGGCCATTTTCTTTTCCTTGTAGTAGGACATTTATTTCCTAGGCGGTGGCTAGAGATGAATCATTTGGCAACGCACCAGGCTGGGGTCTGGAAATTTGCTGATGTCGGCCACAGTGTGGGCCACTGCCGCATGTGAGTGGATTTGAAACTGTGGAAGAAGAGGAAATGGATCAAAGCCCTCTAAATGCTAAACACTTCCAGCGAGCTGTGAATTATTCCAGGAGGGCCTTTCTTAAAATTAAACAAGCCCAGCAAAACAGAAGTTCAGTCTTCTGGTTCTAGAAATTTCTGCATGCTCAGTCTAATGGCTTCCCCTTCTGCTTCATGTTTGACTGACACTGTTCCTTTGACCCTATTTCGTTCCCTTTCTTCAGCTCTTTTTTGTTTTGCCAATGTAGTTTCTTTTTTTTTCTCATTTTTTTATTAAAGATTTCCATCTCCTCCCCTCCTCCTCCCCCTTCCCTCCCCTCCCTTCCACCCATACCCTCACTCCACCCCTCTCCAAGACAAAGAGCCATCAGGGTTCCCTTCACTATGTTAAGTCCAAGGTCCTCCCAACTCCCCCTAAGTCCAGGAAGGTGAGCAACCAAACTGACAAGGCTCACAGTGAGCCCGTCCATGCTGTAGAGTTCAAGCTCATCGCCGTTGTCCTTGGTTTCTCAGTCCTCCTCCACCGTCAGCCACATTCAGAGAGTCCGGTTTGGTCCCCTGTTCCATCAGTCCCATTCCAACTGGAATTGGTGGTCCCCCGTTAGATCTGTCCCACCGTCTCAATGGATGACCGCACTCCTCACGTTCCTGATTTCCTTGCTCATGATCTCCCTCCTTTTGCTCCTCATCAGGACCCTGGGAGCTCAGTCCGGTGCTCCTATGTGGGGCTCTGTCATTTTCTCCATCCAACGCCAGGTGAAGTTTCTATGGTGATATGGAAGATATTCATGAGTATGGCAATAGGATCTGGACATTTCTGGCACTCTCTCCTCAGCTGCCCAAGGAACTAGCTGGGGGCGTCTTCCTGGACACCTGGGAACCCCTCTAGAGTCAAGTCTCTGCCAACCCTAGAATGGCTCCCTTAATTAAGATATATAATTCCTTGTTCCCATATCCACCCTTCCTATATCCCAACCATCCTATTCCCCCAAGCTCTTCCCATCCTCCACTTCACACTTTTCTTTCCCTATCCCCCCATCCCACCCCATCCCTAAGTTCCCATTTTTTGTCCGGCAATCTTGTCTACTTCCAATATCCAGGAGGATAACTATATGTTTTTCTTTGGATTCACCTTCTTATTTAGCTTCTCTAGGATTTTTTACGAATTATAGGCTCGATGTCCTTTATTTATGGCTAGAAACCAATTATGAGTGAGTACATCCCATGTTCATCTTTTTGGGCCTGGGTTACCTCACTCAGGATGGTGTTTTCTATTTCCATCCATTTGCATGCAAAATTCAAGATGTCATTGTTTTTTACCGCCAAGTAGTACTCTAATATGTATATATTCCACACTTTCTTCATCCATTCTTCCACTGAAGGGCATCTAGGTTGTTTCCAGGTTCTGGCTATTACAAATAATGCTGCTATGAACATAGTTGAACAAATGCTTTTGTAATATGATTGGGCATCTCTTGGGTAAATTCCCAACAGTGGGATTGCTGGGTCCTGGGGTAGGTTGATCCCAAATTTCCTGAGAAACCTCCACACTGCTTTCCAAAGCGGTTGCACAAGTTTGCATTCCCACCAGCAATGGATGAGTGTACCCCTTACTCCACAACCTCTCCAGCAAAGGCTATCATTGGTGTTTTTGATTTTAGCCAATCTGACAGGTGTAAGATGGTATCTCAACGTTGTTTTGATTTGCATTTCCCTGATTGCTAAGGAGGTTGAGCATGCCCTTAAGTGTCTTTTGGCCATTCGAACTTCTGTTGAGAATTCTCTGTTCAGTTCAGTGCCCCATTTTTTAATTGGGTTAATTAGCATTTTAAAGTCTAGTCTCTTGAGTTCCTTATATATTTTGGAGATCAGACCTTTGTCTGTTGCGGGGTTGGTGAAGATCTTTTCCCAGTCAGTAGGCTGCCTTTGTGTCTTAGTGACAGTGTCCTTTGCTTTACAGAAACTGCTCAGCTTCAGGAGGTCCCATTTATTCAATGTTGCCCTTAATGTCTGTGCTGCTGGGGCTATACGTAGGAAGCAGTCTCCTGTGCCCAAATGTTGTAGAGTACTTCCCACTTTCTCATCTAACAGGTTCAGTGTGTTCAGATTGATATTGAGGTCTTTAATCCATTTGGACTTGAGTTTTGTGCATGGTGATAGATACAGATCTACTTTCATTCTTCTACAGGTTGACATCCAGTTATGCCAGCACCATTTGTTGATGATGCTTTCTTTCTTTCATTGTGTGCTTTTAGCTCCTTTATCGAAAATCAGGTGTTCATAGGTTTGTGGGTTAAGATCTGGGTCTTCTATACGATTCCATTGGTCGACTTCTCTATTTTTATGCCAGTACCAAGCTGTTTTCAATACTGTAGCTCTGTAATAGAGTTTGAAGTCAGGGATGGTAATGCCTCCAGAAGTTCCTTTATTGTATAAGATTGTTTTGGCTATCCTGGGTTTCTTGTTCTTCCATATAAAGTTGATTATTGTCCTCTCAAGATCTGTGAAGAATTTTGATGGGATCTTTAAGGGGATTGCATTAAATCTATAGATTGCCTTTGGTAGTATTGCCATTTTTATGTTGATCCTCCCAATCCAAGAGCAAGGGAGATCCTTCCATTTTCTGGTATCCTCTTCAATTTCTTTCTTCAAAGACTTAAAGTTCTTGTCAAATAGGTCTTTCACTTCCTTGGTTAGAGTTATCCCAAGATATTTTATGCTATTTGGGGCTATCGTGAAAGGTGACGCTTCTCTGATTTCTTTCTCTGCTTCCTTATCCTTTGTATATAGGAGGGCAACTAATTTTTTGGAGTTGATCTTGTATCCCGCCACGATACTAAAGGAGTTTATCAGCTGTAGGAGTTCTTTGGTGGAGTTTTTCGGGTCGCTTATGTACACTATCATATCATCTGCAAATAACGAAAGTTTAACTTCTTCCTTTCCAATTCGAATCCCCTTGATCCCCTTGTGTTGTCTTATTGCTATTGCTAGAACTTCAAGCACTATATTGAAGAGATAAGGAGAGAGTGGACAGCCTTGTCGTGTTCCTGAATTTAGTGGGATGGCCTTGAGTTTCTCTCCATTTAATTTGATGTTAGCTGTCGGCTTGGTGTAAATAGCCTTTATTGTATTTAGGAATGACCCTTGTATCCCTAATCTCTCCAAGACCTTTATCATAAAGGGGTGTTGAATTTTGTCAAATGCTTTTTCTGCATCTAATGAGATGATCATATGTTTTTTATCCTTCAGTTTATTTATATGATGGATTACATTGATAGATTTTCATATGTTGAACCAGCCCTGCATCTCTGGGATGAAGCCTACTTGATCATAGTGGATAATTTTTCTAATGTGTTCTTGGATTCTGTTTGCCAGTATTTTATTGAGAATTTTTGCATCGATGTTCATGAGTGAGATTGGCCTGTAATTCTCTTTCTTGGTTGAGTCTTTGTGTGGTTTAGGTATCAGGGTAATTGTAGCTTCATAAAAGGAATTTGGCAATGACTGTTCTGTTTCTATATTATGAAATACCTTAAGGAGTATAGGTATCACGTCTTCTTGGAAGTTCTGGTAGAATTCCGCATTGAAACCATCTGGTCCTGGGCTTTTTTTGGTAGGGAGGTTTCTGATAACAGTTTCTAATTCTTCGCGACTAACAGGACTATTTAGATTGTTCACCTGGTCCTGGTTTAACTTTGGTATATGGTACTTATCTAAAAAAGTGTCCATATCTTTTACATTTTCCAGTTTTGTGGCATACAGGCTTTTGTAGTAAGATCTAATGATTCTCTGAATTTCCTCTGTGTCTGTGGTTATGTCCCCCTTTTAATTTCTAATCTTATTAATTTGTGTGTTCTCTCTCTGCCGTTTGATTAGTTTGGCTAGGGGTTTGTCAATCTTGTTGATTTTCTCCAAGAACCAGCTTTTTGTTTCATTGATTCTTTGGATTGTTTTCTGTGTTTCTATTTTGTTGATTTCAGCCCTCAGTTTGATAATTTCCAGTCTTCTACTCCTCCTAGGTGAGTCTGCTTCTTTCTTTTCTAGAGCTTTCAGGTGTGCTGTTAAGTCTCCAATGTATGCTTTCTCTATTTTTCTTAAGTGGGCACTTAGTGCTACGAATTTTCCTCTTAGCACTTCTTTCATAGTGTCCCATAGGTTTGAGTATGTTGTGTCTTTATTTTCATTAAATTCAAGGAAGACTTTAATTTCTTTCTTTATTTCTTCCTTGACCCAGGTGTGGTTCGGTAGTTGACTGTTCAGTTTCCATGAGTTTGTAGGCTTTCTGGGGGTAGCATTGTTGTTGAATTCTAATTTTAATCCATGGTGATCCGATAAGATGCAGGTGGTTACTAATATGTTTTTTTAACTGTGTACGTTTGCTTTGTTACCGAGTATGTGGTCAATTTTCGAAAAGGTTCCATGAGCCGCAGAGAAGAAGGTATATTCTTTCCTGTTTGGGTGGAATGTTCTATAGATGTCTGTTAAGTCCATTTGGTTCATTACCTCTATTAAGTCTCTTAATTCTCTGTTAGGTTTCTGTCGGATTGACCTGTCCATTGGTGAGAGAGGAGTGTTGAAGTCTCCAACTATTAGTGTGTGTGGTTTGATGGCTGCCTTGCGTTCTAGAAGTGTTTCTTTTACATAAGTGGGAGCTTTTATATTAGGGGCATAGATATTCAGGATTGAGACTTCATTCTGATGGATTTTTCCTGTAATGAGTATAAAGTGTCCCTTTCCATCTCTTCTGATTGATTTTAGTTTGAAGTCAACTTTGTTAGAAATTAGTATGGCCACACCGGCTTGTTTCTTAGGTCCATTTGCTTGATCAACCTTTTCCCAACCCTTTACTCTGAGTAGATGTCTGTCTTTGTGGTTGAGGTATGTTTCTTGTAAACAGCAGAATGTTGGATCGTGTTTTTGTATCCAATCTCTTAGCCTGTGCCTTTTTATAGGTGAATTGAGTCCATTGATATTAAATGATATTAGTGACCAGTGGTTGTTAACTCCGGTTGTCATTTTTTATTTGGTAGTAGAGATTGTGTGTTTCCTTTCTTTGCGATGTGCTGGTGAAGGGTCGCTAGATGTCTGAGTTATTTTGGGCAATGCTGGACTCCTTTGTTTGTGAATTTCCTTCTATTACTTTCTGTAAGGCTGGATTTGTGGCTACATATTGTTTAAATTTGTTTTTGTCTTGGAATATTTTGTTTTCTCCATTTATAGTGAATGAAAGCTTGGCTGGGTATAGTAATCTGGGCTTGCATCCATGGTCTCGTAGTTTCTGCAAAACATCTATCCAGGACCTTCTGGCTTTCATGGTTTCCATAGAGAAGTCAGGTGTTAGTCTGATAGGTTTACCTTCATATGTTACTTGACCTTTTTCCTTTGCAGCTCTTAATATTCTTTCTTTATTCTGTATGTTTTGTGTTTTGATTATAATATGGCGAGGTGATGATTTTTTTTTTGATCTAGTCTATTTGGTGTTCTGTAAGCTTCTTGAACCTTAATAGAAATATCTTTCTTTAGGTTTGGGAAGTTTTCTTCTATAATTTTATTAAATATATTTTCTGGACCATTGAGCTGTAATTCTTCTCCTTCTTGTACACCTATTATTCTTAGGTTTGGTCTTTTTATTGTGTCCCTGATTTCCTGAATGTTTTGTGATGAGAATTTGTTGGATTTGCTGTTTTCTTTGATCAGTGCGTTTATTTTCTCTATGGTATCTTCAGAATCTGAGATTCTTTCTTCTATCTCTTGTATTCTGTTGGTTATGCTTGTTTCTGTAGTCTCTGTTCGTTTACATAGATTTTCCATATCCAGCTGGCCCTCGGTTTGTGTTTTCTTCCTTACCTCCATTTCAGTTTTCAAGTCTTGCACTGTTTCCATTATCTGTTTGATTGTTTTTTCTTGGTTTCCTAGGATATCATTTACGGATTTACTCAATTCTTCAAACTTTTTGTTATTCTTCTCGTCCATTTCCTTAAGGGAGTTTTTCACCTCCTGTTTAAGGGACTCTATTACTTTCATAAAGTCAATGTTTTCTACTTCTTCTTGATTAGTGTGTTCAAGTCCTCCTGTTGTAAGTTCGCTGGGTTCTGGTGCTTTCATGTTGTTATTCAAATTGTTATAGGAATTCTTGCATTGGCGCCTGCCCATTTCTTCCTCTGAATAATCCCCTTTGGGTCTTCTTTTAGAAGTTTAATTCACCCCAATGAATGATGGATCTTCTGGTAGACAGTCAGGTCTCCTTGCTGGCCAAGCGGCTCACTGACAAAGGGCCTACCTTGCTGCAGGCAGGCTATGGAAACAGGGGACCTCCCACCGGCCTGGGTGCACTCAATTCCCAGTCCAAATAGGCTGGGCTGTGGGATTTTGTGACCCCAAAGACAGGAGGATGAAGGGGGGGTTCTGGGTGCAAGCTGGGAAGGGACAGGAAGAGAGAGGCAATATCCGGGGAGAATAACCCCTCTGAAGAAAATAATTTTAAGAATATTTAGAACCTTAGAAAATGCAGAAGAAACATAATTTTTGTGAGTCTTCTGATAAAGGCTTAATTGTTTTATAGGACATGAAAATTGTTACTTGTTTTGAGAACATCATTGAGTCAGCATTTTAGCTTTCCTTAATATTTTGTTTGCACAAATTATGAAGTAATAATCTGTAAGTATATGTCATTGCAAAGACATAATTTAATTTTAGTCATTTTTATGTGTGCTTTACTTCATTAGCACAACATAACTATTGTTCACATTGTCTGGGAAAAGGCCCTTTGGTCAGAGTATCATCTATATCTATGACAATGGACAACAAAAGGTTTCTGCTCCTCTCAGATTTCTTGCCATGAATGAAGTCAATATGTGTAGCTTCTTTGTTTTTTTTATGGCCCTAATTGATTGCAAAATCCTGAGAATATTTAGAAAATGTATTCTAAATATTTTCCTAAAATGCTATGATATATTTTTCTATCTCTGTTAAATATCTTTGTTAAATTTGAACTAGTGATGAAGTAGCTTCAAGCTTTATTCTCTACACAGGTTAGGAAAGCTTTTTGAGATTGGCTAATTTAAGAAAATCTTCTTGATGAAGTAGAATATTTGTCAGTATGATTTTCCTAGTAAGTTTCTTATTTCTCATCATGACTATTGAAGGTAGCTTTTAATTAACATTATACTGTTACATAATACTCAATAATTTTGTAGGAGAAAAGTAATTATTTCTATTTTAGATAATAGTAAAGCTCTTTTAACTTTTAAAAATAATACCACTGCCGGACAGTAGTGAATCCCAACACTCAGGAGGCAAAAGGCAGGCAGATCTTTGTGAGTTCAAGGCCAACCTGGTCGACAAGAGCTAGTTCCAGGACATGCTCCAAAACTACAAAAAAAAACCTTGTCTCAAAAAAAAAACCAAAAAACAAACAAAAAATAATACCCATCAAAAAGACTTATTGAATCATAAAAGTAATGTTTTATCTCACTTCAAAATAAATTTGATGATGATGTCTTAAGTATATACTTCTCTATTTATGTTGTGATCCACTTGAAAAATTGACTTCCACTTCTATTTTCAAAGTGTTTATTTGCTTACTTTTATATAAATGCTTTCCTCTTATTTTTACTTCATTTTTAAATTTAGTTATTTATCTTTCCATTGGTTTGTATCAAACCCAAGCTTCATACATGCTAGAGAAGTATTTTACCATGGAGCTACATGTTCATCTCCATAGTATTTCAGTTCATTGTTTAGTTTTGTGGTTTTTGAGAAAGGGTCTTATTATCAGCTCATGATCCCTTTGCCTTGGTCTTCACCAATGCCAGGACTTAAGTATGTGCTACCAGCTTTACACTGCTTAAATGTGAAGAGATAGATATATATTTGAAATTGTATGATTTTAAATAATTTCTGTCATTTGTTGTTTAATTTTTTGCCATATACTTCCTGTGGTATTGGATCAGCTGGGCAAAGAACCACTACTCCTCCACCACCTCAAATCCCAGATTCACCATTTTCTACTCCCTTAACCCCTCACCGGACATCATTTGGTGGAATATTGTCATCATCCTCCTGAGGTGGAACAATTGAAAACTCAAGATTAATTAATAAATTAATTTCAGCTGGAACTCAAGATAGTGAAACCTATCCCCTCACCCTAACCGTAAACCCTCACCCTAACCCCCTAACCCTAAAATGGAATGAAATTCAAAACCTTGGGAACATTGGAACACAGAAACAAAGAGATTATGGCAGTAATGCCTTTGAAGAAAATGAAACTAAAATATCATAACCAATAGTTGACTTCTTAAAATGTTAAAAAAATAATTGAACACTTAGTTATACTGACTTTGAAACAGTAGGCACTTTCCTGGTAGGGAGAATGCCATTAATAAGAGAAGGTATGACTTTGTCCCATGTAAAATGTTAGCTGCGGAGTGCTGTAAGCTGACACATGGAGTTACAGCCAATGGCCTGTGTCTCAAATATCTGAGCTGACTTCACTGTGTCAAGCAGGACTGAACATATCTGCATGGGAGAGTTCACTAATGGAAACTAAATGCAAGCTCTCCTCCCTAAACTGTACACCCACCTGTGTCTGTCTTCATTCACAAGGAAGGAATCAATTTATGATGGAAAATCACACACTGTGACCCATCAGGTCCTTCTTTGTAGGACACCCCTGCCACCCATGGCCTTAGACTTCAGTCTGTGATCAGCTATTGTCCAGTGTGTCCCCTGCAGTGCACACAGTACACTCTTCTTACTCTTCTGGTCTGAAGGGAGGAGCCATGCTCTTTATGACTCAAACTGGTAATTTTAGAATTCTGTGGTGCAGCATACTTGTAATCCAAAAATGTATGGTGGTTAGCCAGGAGGATAGCAAGGGCAATGCCCTGTGGGACTACAGAAAGGATTCAAGGCCACCTCAATCAGTATAGGGGACATCGACCCTAAACTGCTTTTCTAAAAGTTGAAAAATGCAGTTCTAGAATTTCTATGCTTTAATGGCACACACAGGTTGTGACCCTGTAATGGCCCCCGAACAGCAGGTTAGAGGCCTCTGATGGGGAAATGGGTCTTCTGGCTGGTTGTAAATCATGGTTGTCTCATTTGTTATAGGAACGTACCTTAATGGCTGATTAATCCTGGTGAACAAACATTTGCATTTCATCATACTAATCTCTAACAGGCATGGTTAGCATACTACTTATCTTTGTAGTATATGGGACGCAGTCCTCCCTTACTTAAATTCTACTTTGTGTGACTTCATGTCTCCTAAGAACTGGTAAATCCTTATACCATTAATTCTATTATCAGTTATACTCTTCTACATCACAGTTTAGCACTGGAGTGATACTTTACACAGGACTAACCATTTACAAGCTTCACAAAATTAACTACAGATGGATCCTAAATCTAAATGTTAAAAGTGCAGAACTTCTGAAGATACTACAGAGACCAGGAGTCTCCAAGTTTGGCAAATTTGGTGATATCTCTCCACATGCGACAATATAAATGCTACAGGCACCACCACTTGTGGCTCCCAACACTCTGCTCACTGCAGTGAAGTTATTCAGAGGCTGCCAGCAGGGATCACTTCGAACTACTTAGGATGAGGCAGAGACACACTAAACTCTGTGTCTGTCCACTGACTCCCACCCAGCCAGGGGAGGTCCCACCACACCAGTGGCGAGCCTCAACAGGGAGAGCTGCCCCTCGCATACCAAGGCTGGCCACTCCTCTGCAGGTGGGGACTTTGGCCCCTTACACACCTTGGCCCACCGCTCCTCCCGCTCCTCCCGTCTGTGGAGAGCAACCACTCACTCTCCATGGTGCAGCTGCCGAGCTGACATGCTCTCTTCCCACAAGGGAGCACAAGGTGCAGTGCATGAGAGAGACTGATTTTTTTCAGGAAGAGCTAAACCAGAAGCCTGACTCCAGAAAGAATCCTCCCATTTGACTGGTGGGTCTGCTGGAGGCTCTGATTGGTTAGTGCGGTCTGAGTGACAGAACCAGGTGGGTTAATCTAAAGACAGATATATCCCAGATTGGCTGGAGATTTATGCCAAATTCAACATCAATCGCTTGCTAATGTAAAACAATGGGTTCGGTTTTAAATGGAAGTATACAAATTCAGAAAGAGGCTAATCAGACAATGTTGCACAAGAGGAACATTGTGTAACTGAAGAAAATTATAAACAAAGTCCACAGTGGTGTTGGGACTGATAACCAGTTTTCATCCTTCCATGAGAAGTCATTGGTTCTGAGGATCTAAAAAAAACATTGTCCAAAGGCCCTGGCCCCACATCTTTACCACCTCTCTCAAGCATATTCCCAAGATTAGAGACACTGCTGTTATTGCTATATACATGAGGGCCTTGGAGAAACCTCCCAAAGCCTAGGCAGGTTGCCAAACTCAGAGAGGCCTAGTTTCAAGTATCTTCTAGAAGTTCTGCACTTAGCATTTGACATTGAGGTGTAAGGTCCATTTGGAGTTAATTTGTGGGAGTTGTAAATGGCATCTCATGTACTGTGTGTTACACTACTAAATTGCAACACAGAAGAGTAAAACTGGTGATATAAAGGATTGGCCAACAATTAGTAAGTCACACAAAGTGAATTTGGCTGAGGGAGGGCTGCCACTGAAATACCCCAAAGACAAGTAGTATGTTAATCAGGACTGTTAGAGATTTGGATGCTAAAATGTTAATGTTTATTTACCTTTTGTTTATACAAGTCTGTAGTGAAAACAACAAATGAGAGACCCCCTGTGTAAAGGACACTCTAGAGTAAGCTCGAGCATCGCTAGTTTTAAGAGGGATTTCTTAGTAGTTTTGTACTGGATGCTGTAAACATCAATTCCATGATGTTTTGTTATATATTTGTTGTTTCTTGGTATCAACTACATAGTCACATTAAAATCCAAAAGCATGGTTATAGTAGTGATGCCGTGTATCATACGAAGAATGTCTTGTGTTTTATCCAAGGTTTAGTTGAACAGGTTGTACCTAAGAAATATTAATTTATTACATCATCTTTTAGTTTTGATTCAGCTTTCTTTCATTTAATTGTTATTACTCAGCATTATCTGAAGAAAATCTGTACTTTCCTGTGATCAACTGTGCCTGCTTACAAAGGATGACAACCACCAGGTTTGCTGACTGTTGATATTCTATCATGAAAGAAGGTATCCCCTCCATCAAGTATGTAGTCTCTTTTCCAGGCAATTGTATACAATGCATCCCTAATGATATGTGACCTTGTGGTTCTAGGGATGAGCTAGAGTACACAGCCTGGCAAAGACTTGGGAGAATATAGATTCTGTATATGCACCTATGAGAAAGCCATCTTTAAAAGTGTTAATTTAACTTGAGTGTTAACAGACTTACTTCCTACATTCACTGAGAAAAGTAATATACTAGAGAGTATATGGGCAGTGGAAGAGTGGAGAGAAGGTAAGTTCCACAGATGCAGCTATGGAAGAGCCATTGTACACACTGGAGACATTCCTGTGGGGCTGCTTTGGGGAATCTTAGAGTTTCTATTGCTGTGAAGAGACACCATGAAAAAACTTATAAAGGAAAATATTTGATTGAGGCTGGCTTACAGTTCCAGAGAGTTTAGTCCATTATCATCATGACAGAAAACATGGTGCATACAGGCAGACACAGTGCTGGAGAAAGAACTGAGAGTCCTACATCCAGGTCAACAGACAGCAGAAAGTGACTATGACATACTTCCTCCAACAAGGCCACCTCCTAATAGTACCACTCTTATGAGACACTGGGGGTCATTTTGACTAAAATCATTCCAGTATCAAAATCCTTGTAAGTATCTTTTCACCCATGTTCACTAAGTAAACTCAACAAACTCCTTGGTTCCCCAGGATGGACTTTGGTGAAATTATACTTTGCATCCTCACTGGGACTTACAGTTGGGATAGACATTGCTTCCTCCCCCTCCACAGGGGAGAAATATCTCACAACAGATCATAAACATATCTGTCAATGTTTCTATTTCTCATGATATTAGAAAAAGAAAGCAGTACATAAAATAGCATGTTAGAAGAACATAAATGTGTAAATGCCCTTAATGAAAAAAGAGGACTTAGATATATGAAGATAATGATGACTGGGTGGCTCCAGAATAAACAAGACTGGAAAGGTTTTGCAAGCTATGAGGGTCTAAGTAAGTTGTTTAAGGTATATAAAGGATGAGGTTGAGAGATCATATATTAATTGAAGCTGGCAAGGTCAGATGTCCACTATTTCAAGGACTGGCTAAAATGTATGTCAAACAAAGTTTATTAAGTTGTATATGAATATTGAAATATTATAAAGTAGTTAAAAGTACAAAACTTGTGTAAAACTGATCTTCTAGGTGTTTAATACTCATTCTTAGAGGCTATTCTAATGTGGTTAGAGGGACCAAAAGGGGGAATATTTCTCCCCTTTCCATACAAGGTCAATGAGGTCCCTAGGAACAAGAGCCATTGATCACTTATTGTTCAGCTCATGGAGGCCATGGAGAACCCACTCAATGAATCTGAAACATTATCAAGTCTAAAATGGAGGATCAATGTGGGAAATATTTCCTCAAGGCTTCAAAGGAAGCCACAGTAATAAAGCAAAGCCTTTGCATTATTCTCACATTGATGGACACACGATAAAAGAGAAACTTGAAGAGTCTGAGATTCCATCCAAGCCCAAGTAACTTCTGAGGACTAGTGGCTCAACTGGCCTTGACAACAGAGAAAGAAAGATTAATTTTGGCAACCTGCATTGTTCTTCAGTACTCAAGGAGAAAATTTAATCAAAGACTAAGAGAATTGGTAACAACACAGGGGATAGCACTTCACAGACATTAGATATAAGTCTATATGAGTTGTTATTTAGATAACAAATCTCACTAACATTTTCTTCTTAATAAAAAGGTGTTGTGCAGATATGAGACATCAGACCTTGGCTCCTGGAACACCTTCCCACAGCAATGAAGGACAAGACATTTATTGTTTTAACATTCAAATTAAATGATGCTAAATACCCTTTCTCTCTCTATTCAGAAGATCCATGGGAAGGGCATCATGCTGACTTTTGGCTGATAAAACAGCTATAAAAGGGTGTGAAAGTTGGTTATGGGTTCATCACTCTGGAAATCAACTGTAGAGGTTAAAGGGAAACATCTAATAGATGGGAACTATTGTGAGCTCATCAAGAATGTCTTACAGACTTTGGACATTTTAGTTCTTCACAGACAACAGTAAAGGAATTCCTTTTCTGTCTATATTTGAGAGTTTGGTCTTTACAAGAGTCTCTCTGGAAGGGTATCACAATACTTCCACCTGATACCCTAAATTCAACTGGAAGAAACCAGATCAGTAATTGCCCCAATCCCACAATGGTAGTTAGTGTTATCTCTTCAGAGGGAGGTGGGATAAGAACTGGAGGTAGAAATTAGACAATTTAGGGTAAAAAAATCAACTCTCATGGCTCCCTATTGGCTCCATCATGGCTCACAATCTATTTCCCACTGGTACTCCTAATTGCTAGGCTTGCCCAGAGTCCCGCAAAAGCTAGTATTACCCAGCTGGGCTGCAAGGCAGTAACAGCTCCCCTACAGGATGAGCAGAAACCAATGACTAAGCCAGCAAAGCCCTTCCCAGCTTTGCCATTCCACCCTAGGGGAAGACAGGGCCCTATTCTGGTAAATTTGTATTTTAGTAGAAAGTCTTTCAGTCTCCTGTTCCTCTTCCAAGATACAGGGTCTCTTGTGCCTGTATTCCACTACATACATACAGAGTCACTGACCAGTGTAAGCAACCCTTTCCCTCAGAGCTCAGAAGTCCTGAAGCCAAACATAGATCACATTCAAACAGTAACTCTTGTTAAATCAAAATGAGGCCATGAATTAGAAAACAATGAAGTATCTATGGAAGGGCTTAGAGGCAAGAAAGAGATGATCGAAATGATGTAATTATAATCTACAAAATTTTTCTAAAAATTATTCATAAAAAGTCTTTATGATCATGTGCTCCAGAGACTAGGGATTTGTATTAGCACAAAACATTAGTCACACATTTTATCTCAGGCTGTACATCTTAAATATGTAAAATAACAGTTCTTTTGGGCAGGGTCATGCCATTTTATTCAGTTTTATTTTAGTCAAACTAGTGTAACTTTTAATTTGGTTTCATGGTTAGTTCTGTTATTTATCCAGATTCTTGATTCCTTGCTCTGTGGATGCAAGAAATGGCCAGTCAGAACATTTAGCAATCATCTAAAAATGATTACCTCTCTACTTATTTCTAATGTGAGCTATGGTCTGAGGGGGAAACTCTCATGCTCCTTCTTGCCCACCCCTTTCTGTGCTGGGACTACACCTGCTTTAGAGTTTGTCAGGGAACTCAACTCTTACATGGGTCTTTCTTCATTTGCAAGTACACAATAAAATCCAGAGAGGCTGGAGGACACTCATTTACTCATCTATTTTCCTTCTCACTGACCAGTTAAGGCCAAGTCTTGAAGCAGTTGCAGGACTAGTTTTCTGGGCAGCAGGAGCAGGATTAGGTGTTCAAAGCAATTCTCAAATACATAGTGTGAGATAAGCCTAAGCTACAGAAGACAGAAATAAATAATCAACATCATTTGAGAAAAATGGAAAGAAATTCTTAATGACCTGGAAATAATAAGGAATAGAAACAAATAGATTAAACAGTGATGCATTTAAAGTAAATAAATTTTAAAAAATGAAAATAGCAATTATCTTTTTAGAAAACACACAGTTATACTGACTTTTTTCCCCATGCCACAAGAGGGCATGAACAAGAGAAAAACATTCCTTGGTAGAGAGACTGACATTACAAAGGTATTACTTCAACATGCCCTATGTGCAATGTCAGCTGCTGAGACCTGTGACCTGAAACACACAGCTACAGCTAATGGATATAATTATGACAGGCAGGAGAGTTCCCTTGTTAGAAAGTCAATATTTATTGACTCAAGCTAACCTTCCCGAATTATATACCCCAAATCTAGCCTGCTTTCATTTTCATGCCATAGATTAACACATGCTGGGAAATTACAAAATCACTGATCCTGTCACAATCAGGTCCTATTTCATAATGGTGACTCCAGCAGCTGTTTGCCTACCTACAATGTATGCAATAAACTATTCCTTCTATTCTTGTCTGAAGTTGGAAGCCATGCTCCACATACAAATCCTTTTCCTGTTACTGAAATGGAAAGTTGACTACATGTCTTAAATGTTTAAGTTTAGAGCTCAGTGGTCATTGTGATTTTTTTTTCTCATGGTTTATTTTTTTTATATTTAAAAATTTCCATCTCCTTCCCTCCTCCTCCCCCCTCCCTCCCCTCCTCCTCCCCCTTCCCTCCCCTCCTTCTCCCCCTTCCCTCCCCTCCCCTCCACCCATACCTCCCCTCCCTCCCTCTCAAGGCCAAGGAGCCATCAGGGTTCCCCACTCTATGCTAAGACCAAGGTCCTCCCAACTCCCCCCAGGTCCAGGAAGGTGATCGACCAAGCTGAGAAGGCTCCCACAGAGCCCGTCCATGAAGAAAAATCAGAGCCCAGAGCCATTGTCCTTTGCTTCTCAGTCAGCCCCCGCTGTTGGCCACATTCAGAGAGACGGGTTTGGTCGCATGATCCATCAGTCCCATTCCAACTGGAGTTGGTGATCTCCCATTAGTTCTGTCCCACCGTCTCCATGAGTGAACGCACCCCTCTCGTTCCTGACTTTCTCCCTCATGTTCTCGCTCCTTCTGCTCCTCATCAGGACCTTGGGAGCTCAGTCCAGTGCTCCAATGTGGGGCTCAGTCACCTTCCCCCTCTGTCGCCAGCTGGAGGTTCCCTCACGGTCCTGACTTTCTTTCTCATGTTCTCTCTCCTTCTGCTCCTCATCAGGACCTTGGGAGCTCAGTCCGGTGCTCCAATGTGGGGCTCTGTCATTTTCTTCATCTATCGTCAGGTGGAGGTTCTATGGTGATATGCAAGAAATTCATCAGTATGGCTATAGGAACTGGCCTTTTCAGGCTCCCTCTCCTCAGCTGCCCAAGAAACTAACTGGGGGCGTCTCCCTGGAAACCTGGGAACCCCTCTAGGGTCAAGTCTCTTGACAACCCTCAGGTAGCTCCTTAAATTAAGATATATGCTTCCCTGCTCCCATATCCACCCTTCCTATATCCCAAGCACCCCATTCCTCCGAGCTCCCCCCGTTCTCCCCTTCACACTTTTCTCTCCCCATCTTCCCTTGGCCCAGTCTCGCCCAACCCTCAAGTTCCCAATTTTGCCTGGCGATCGTGTCTACTTCCAATATCCAGGAGGATTACTATATCTTTTTTTGGGAGTTCACCGGTCATTGTGATTTTTAATCTAAGAATTTAGTTTAATCACAAGGACAACAAGGTCATTGCTCTGGGGAGCAATGGTGTGGGATCAAGGCTACCTGATCCAACACAAAAATGTTTGTCTCAGAAACATTTTTCTACAATGCTGGAGGTTCTGCTATTCTAGAATTAATATATCTTCCCATGATAAATCATTCACACACAGTTTAAGAGACATAAATTCTGTTAATAACAGTATGCATTCATACTGTTATGGTTAATGCTAAAAGAGGAGACAACCTGGTCCAGAATTTGCATTCCACATACGCTGTCATCCTTAAGTCTTTTTTTAGGTTCAGGCCTGAGGTTTTACATTGAACAGTGTAAATAAGCTCAGGAGAATGCAAGTCTAGCCACTTAGGCAGATGGAGATTTACAGCAAAAAACTACCATTTAGATTATGTATGCATTATGATCAAAATAAAATATATCATAATGTATGTCTTAAAAGATAAATAGATCTTAATATATGATCTAAAAGATACATTTAAGATGTATTGATGCTACAATCCTCACACATACAAAGGACATAGAACACAAATTAAAACAATGTTATGGGAAAGTCACCTATCCACACTGTGATTGTTCTTAAATTAACAGCTATTCTGAGACATTTTAACCTCAAAATCAGCCTTCTTTTGCCTCCAAGCAAGCTGGCTCAGAGAAAGGCCACAGATGCTTCTTTGATGGGCAGCCTTGATTGATGTTTATTTCAAGTCTGTGACATTACTGTACAGAATCTCATTTTTGAGCTTTATTTTATGTATATTGGTGTTTACCCACAGGTGTCTCTGTGCAGTACCTGCAGGGGCCAGATGAGTGAATCAGATCCCTTGGAACTGGAGTTACAGGAGATGGTTAGCAACCATGGTTTCTGGCAATGTAACCTGTGCCCTCTGCAACAACACTCAGTGTTCTTAATTGCTAAGCTATCTCACAAACTGCATTTTTATTTAAAATTTATTCCCAAAATTTTCCTTTCTAATTCCTTCCTTAAGTCTGTGTGAATAAGGATGTGCAAATATATTAATAAAACCTGCTGAGTTCATTTCTGTTGGTTTTGTGTTATGGTTTCAGAATTGAACATGTTGTTTCAGATACACAAATAGGGATCTCATCCCTGCCTGAGGCTAATTCACCCAATTGTGGGAGAATTTTAATCTTTATTGAGCAACATGAGTCTGACCTAGGCTGACTTGGACAGAAAACATTATCAAGAATAAAAAACTTAGACTGGCAAATACCTCAGCTAACATTTGCTGGTGCCACAGCCCTGAAGTTCTAGGGCTGCAGGAAAGACTATGGACACTGTCCTGAGCAAATCCCTAGGTCAATGGGCCTTCCACCACACTCTACTGACCATTCTCATTTTGGACGACTTTGAAATCCTGAAATTCCTGCCTCCACTTTCTAAGTACCATGGTTACACATCTGTAACCATGCTTGACTTAGTTGGCTTTAACTCCATTTAATCATTCGTTAGAATGATGGGATGAGTAAGATGAACAGTTACACTTAACTATGTTAAAACTCCACCAATCTCCGTGAGCCTGGGTTTCAACCATCAGTAGAATAAAGACAATACTGTGCTCTAGTCTCTTGATAAATTATAATACAAAGATAAAGAAAAACAATATTGCTCATAGTTGGAAGACAGTGGACCTTAAGACAGGAAGGCTGCATTTGATGGGAGTCTTCTGTTACTTAGATCAACCAATCACACCTTATTGCTATTAATGACATGTTCATGGGACTGAATAGAAGGCTCAGCACTTAAAACACTGGATGCTCACCCGCAGGGTCTGACTTTGGATTCCCAGCACCCAAAAGACAGCTTACAATTGTCAGTAACTCCAGTCACAGGAAATTAGACTGCATCTTCTGGTCACTACTGGTTCCTGGCAATTGCTATACTCACTGGCAAAACTTATACACTTAAATTAAGTTTTATTCTTTTCTAAGGTAATAGACACATGAAGAAAACACTTTTAACAATATGTAATCATATATATATATATATATATATATATATATATATATATATATAGAGAGAGAGAGAGAGAGAGAGAGAGAGAGAGAGGAGAGCTGTCTTTCCACCATTTGCATATCTGGTTCCCTAGGAGGCCAGATAAATGCACCAGATCTCCAGGACTGTGAAATACTAGTCATTCTGAAGAATCAAATATAGGTGCCAGGAATTAAACTTTGGTATCCAAGAGGAGCAGCACTACTGAGCCAACTCTCCAGGTCATAATAATGCTGAGGATGAAGATGATTCCTTCTTTCTCCTGTCACTTGAAGGTGAGGAAAGTTTCCCCTTGATGGTTGTCAAATAATTCAATGGATTTTTATACCTCTCCATGTTGCTTCTCAGTTTCATTGTTAACACAGTTCTCTTGATGTAAGATAACAAAAGCTTTTGTTGAAACAAGTCAGAGCCAGCAAGATAATATTAGGAAACGTTCCAAATTTTGAGATATGATTTTATTTTTAGAATTTTTGACAAAGGGTATGTCCACAGAGCCATAGCTGCAATGGAATTCACTATGGGCACCAAGATGGTGACAGACTCAGAGACTGGCCCAGCAGAATCCTGCAAGTGCTAGGATTATAGCAATGCACCTCTAAATCCAGTTGAGGTATATGTTTTTAAATGACCTATCATTGAATCAGAGAACGAAAGGATAAAGTATGATTTAAAAGGGACCATCAGCCAGGGGTGGTGGCGCACACCTTTAATCCCAGCACTCAGGAGGCAGAGGCAGGCGGATCTCTGTGAGTTCGAGACCAGCCTGGTCTACAAGAGCTAGCTCCAGAACAGGCTCTAAAGCTGCAGAGAAACCCTGTCTCAAAAAAAGGGACCATCATTGTTCTGATGAACAGTGATATTCCTTAAAATTCTATAATTTAGATGTGCAATCATTTAATATGTGCTCAATAATTGGGCCATTTTCTTTGCTTTATTAACTTTATCCATGTAAAAATGTTTGAACAGTCTTTGTGTGTATACATCTGGGCAACTCACAGGTGTCTATTATTTTCTTCCTCTATGTGAGTTTTAGTGATGAAACCTAGGGATTTATTTGACTGCAACTGGTCTCAATTGCACTTATTCAGGATTAAAAATTATTTATGTATGTAGGAATGTGCATATGCCACTGCCCAAGTTTACAAATAAAATAAAAAAAAAACTTGTAGGAGCAATATGGATCACCTAGAGATAGAACACAGGTCATCAGGCTTATCAGAAACCTGTTTTAATGAATGAGGCAATTATTTGGAATTCAATTGTGGTTTTTGAGAAAGTGTTATAAACAAATGGTTAGTCCTCAGAATAAAAAAGTTAAAAAGATGTTTGATCATATAAATATTTTCCTAGACAAAGGGGATTTTTTATTCAAGTTATACTGTGTTCCTCTACCCTTGTATGAAATTAAGTTTACAATCTGAAAAGAGGACAATAGTTTACTATTATAATATTCCTCATAATCTTATTTGAGGACCAGTGAAATGGCTCCATGGGAAAGGGCTGTGGTGTGCAAGGATGGAAAAATGACCTTGGTCATCATATTAAGAGGACCAAAAGTAGAAACTGCAAAGTGGTCTTCTGATCTTCAAATACCTGCATTGGTCCTAAAAACCCATAATCACATTGCACACACACCATAAATTCTTGTTACAAAATAAATCTTAGTGCCATTACATTATCTGACATCTCTGGATAATTTCCTTAGAAGCCAATTCTTCAAGATAAAATGCCAAATGGTTAACTAATGGGGACAGGGGAAGCATGGAACATCAGTATGTGTGTGTGTGTGTGTGTGTGTGTGTGTGTGTGTATTCTAATGTATATTTATACACACACATATAAAACATCAAGCTATGGTATGAGACACACAGTTGAATGTTGATTATCCTACTTTATTACATCTCAACCAGATAAATGAAAATACTGTTTTGAGTACACACATGAAATCATTAATGTTTCTTATATTCTCTCATAGTAAGCATTTTAACATTAACATTGTTAAATTGTGTTGACAAAACAGCAGATGTTGTGAGTACATCATCTACCCTTAGACTTGTACTCAGGGGGTAGACACATGAGGATCATGAGTTCAAATGTATCCCTGAATCATTACTAACATCTAAGCAAAACCAAATAATAAGAAAATCTCAAGGGAATTTGAGAATTTATGGAAATATGAAAAACAAAACCAGGAGCAACAACTCACCACCATTTCACAGACACTCTTACTTGAAAAGTATGACCACACACTGCCTGATATTTAGATAAAAAATGAATCACTTAGATGGTGGGGTTACCATTCTACACATTATAGTAGAAAAATACCTATCACTAAGTAAAAACACAATAGATTAACAAAATATAAGGACCACGAAATAAACTTCACTAAATGGATTTGTCACACATGGAGCACACTTTAGTATCTACATCAAATATTTCAAAACAAAACCACAATACAGTGATGTGAACCATTAGTCTTCAGTGAGCATGGTAAATAATTTACTTCCTTCAAGGCTATGATGAGAAATAAATGAAACACTACTATTTTTTTTTCTTGAAGCTGAAGACAACTGTAATGTCTAAAGTCTTTACAAAATCATTTTCAGGAATAGAGTTTTCTTTTGTGTGAGTTTATTCCTATTTCCTGACTTTGATATAAATAGGTTTTAAAATATTTAGAGCACTAGAAACATGGCTGGGCAGTTAAGAAATGTTAAGGCACCTAATGGCTTACAAAGTTTTTCTTCACCACGAAGCAATCAGGTAGGCTTGAAGTCTGAGAAATCAGTCCTTCTAAGTTGATGGAATCATTTGGGAAGACTTATGAAATGCTGTCCTGCTGGAGGAAATAAGTCACTGGGGGTAGGCTTTCCTAGTTTACACTCTCTGCTTCATGCTGTAGGCCAAGGATTTGAGTTCTTAGCTTCCTGTTTCAGCTGTCATGCTAGACACTTGTAGCCATAACACTTTCTTTCTTTCTTTTTTTTTTTGAGAAAGTGTTTCTCTGTAGCTTTGAAGTCTGTCCTAGAACTAGCTTTGTAGACCAGGCTGGCCTCAAACTCAGAGACCCAGCTGCCTCTGCCTCCTGAGTGTGGGATCAAAAGTGTGCACCCCCACTGCCCAGGTGCCATATCACTTTCATGGCAATCCTGTTTGCCTCTGGAACAAAGGCCAAATTAATTTTTATAAGTTGACCTAGACATTATATCACAACAACAGAAAAGGAACTAATATAAATCAATAAAGTTTTACACCTGAATGAGTGATTCCATTTAATTAAAGAGAAAGGATTACATTATTGTTTAAATTCATAGTGCAAGTGTTACAGCTCTGGGGGGGGGGAGTTATCTTGACTTTCAGAATTCAGACTATACCTACAGCTATGATAGGAAGGTAGTCTGGATATTTATAGCTGTGTGGAGATAGATACCCTGATCTGATGTGGGATTCCCCTCTGTGTGTTGTGATTACCATCAGTGAATAAAGAAACTGCCTTTGCTTGTTTATAGGGCAGAACTTAGGTAGGCAGGAAAAACTGAACTGAATGCTGGGAGGAAGAAGGGTAGAGTAAGAGAGATGCCATGGAGCTGCTTAAGACAGATGCTGGGAATTTTGCTCAGTAAGTCACAGCCACATGGCCATACACAGATTAATAGAAATGGGTTAAATTACTATGTAAGAGTTAGCCAATAAGAACCCAGAGCTAATGGGCCAAGCAGTGATTTAATTTATACAGTGTTTGTGTGGTTATTTCAGATCTAAGCTAGCCAGGTGGCTGGGAACCAAACAAGCGACCTCCCTACAACACTGACTGTCAGAAGTCAGGTTATACCTGCGGTTGTGGAGGGAAGGTATCTTGTGATGTGGGATTCCCCTCTGTATGTTGTGAACATGTTTTATTACCATTGGTAAATTAAAAAGTTGCTTTGGCCTACAGCAGGGCAGAATATAGTCAATGTAGTTGTTCAAGCAGAAAGATGCCAGAACAGAACCTTACTGATAAGCCACAGCCTGTGGTGAGATTAATAGAAATGGGTTAATTTAAGATGTAAGAATTAGTTAAGGGGGCTGGAGAGATGGCTCAGAGGGTAAGAACATTGCCTGTTCTTCCAAAGGTCCTGAGTTCAATTCCCAGAAACCACATGGTGGCTCACAACCATCTGTAATGAGGTCTGGTGCCCTCTTCTGGCCTGCGGACATACACACAGATGGAATGTTGTATACATAATAAGTAAATAAATATTAAAAAAGAATTAGTTAAGAATATTGAGCTAACAGACCAAACAGTGTTGTAATTAATATATTTTCTGTGTGACTATTTGGGTCTAGATGGTTCCAGAAACTGCATAAACAGTCTCCAACTACAATCCTGGATATCCACAGCTGATAGGAAAGCTACCCTAACTATTATTAAGTCAGACTATACCTGAAACTGTGGAGAAAAGGTATCCTGAATAATTACAGCTCTGAAGAGAAAGGTACCCTCACTATCATGTCAGGACATACCTACAGCTGTGAAGGGCAAGTATACTGGATACCTACAGCTATAAGGAGAAAGGAATCCTGACTGTTGAGAAATCTGGCTATAACTGAAGCTGTGGAGGGAAGGTAGCCTGATACCTAGGGCTCTGAAGAAAAAGGTAGCCTGCTTGTTAGAAGACAGGCCATACCAACAGTTGTGAAGGGAAAGTGTACTGGACACCTACAACTATGAGGAGAAAAGGTATCCTTGTAGAGGCCCAAATCCATGAGCCTATTTCCACCTTGTCTGAAGGTCAGAGTTTGAGATTGCTCAAAGTTGTTAACAGGTGTGGCTACACTCCCTGACCTAGGTGTGGTTGTTTTGTGTTTTGGGCTTTAAGAGGGCCCATACAGGTAAATCCACTTTCCCTTGAGCAAAGGTGAGAGAATTCAAACATACCTCTGCTCCTTCTTTTGAATTAAGAGGTTTGACTTAGGGAATGACTGCCTTTAGGAGACTTGGTCTAGGGTGGGTTCACTGCCTGAATAACAGAATGTTTTTCTCAATGATTAAGGACTTGATGGATCAAAGAATTCAAGGAAGTAACTGTTCTAGTTGTCCTTTGCATCATGTTAAATTAGTCTTTTGTCTTCTTCCCCCTGTTGTACTTGGGTATAAATGTATATGGAAAATTAGATGCAGGCAGATTTACAGTATGCACTGGAACTCCCTCCCGGTACTATCCTATGCTTCTGTTTTATTATTTTCACTTGTGTCTTCATTCTGTTTCCTTATTTTCTAATCCCCATGCCCCTACCCAGGTTAAGTGGTATACTTGTCAAAGTTGGTCCCTGACATACACTGACTATTGGGAAGTCCGGCTATACCTGAGGCTGTGTTCCAGTGGGAGATGTTCTCCCTGCAGGATGTAGCAATACTGCTCCTCTCCAAAAGAGAGCCATCACAGCTGGGCTCTGCTTCACTAGGCTAAGAGAGCTTCAAAGCAGAGATGTCCATGGCTGTTCTGCTCCACTTCCCTAAGAGAGTTTCCTAGCAGAGGTGTCCAATGCTTCTCTGTTCCACCCCACTAGGGAGTTTCCTAACAGAGATGTCAATTTTTTTCTCAGCTTCAGCCAAAATTGTTACTTCGCTGCTTCACTGGAGTTAATGGGAAACTATTGCAGTCTCTGGTGAAGAGTTGCTACTTCTGCTCTGCTCCTTCAAGGGAGTTTGCCAGCAGAGGTGATCAAAGCTTCTCTGTTCCAATCCACTACAAAGTTTCTTACCACTACAGTGAAGGTCTTCACAGAAAACTCATTCAAGAAGTTTATTTGGAAGGGAAGAATCCAGGCGAGGGGCTGTCTCTGCCAGGGCAGAAATGGGCAGATGCCAACTGAACATGTACAGAACTTATGTAGGACTTCTTAGTCACAGAGTATTCCCAGGGAGAAGATTCTCGGGGTGGGAATTGGTTAGATGTCAATCCCTGATCTTGAACAATGCAGAGATTGTCTGGATTTCATGCTCAAGGGTTGGTAGATCTTACGCCTAGGGATTAGCTGATTTTGTGCTCAGTTGGTCAAGGGTAGAGTGTGTTTCTTTGGCTCTTGTTTCAGGGTTAAAGTGTGTTCTTTCACTGGCCCTCTATTACCTTTTGAGTCTGGTTTCAGGGTCAGGTGTTTCTTTTATTGGCTCTGGATTCAGGAACAAAGTGTATTTCCTTGTCTTGGTTTTAGAGTCAGGATGTATTTCTTTGTCTCCAGTTTCAGAGTCAAAATCATGTATTTAACTGGCTCTGGTTTCAGGGTCAGGATATGTTTCTTTGGCTGATCCATTTACCTTACACATAGGGATTCATAAATTCATAAATTCATTTTACCATGAATTTGTAAGTACAAACAGTATAAAAATGACATCATAATGCTTGAAAAGATTGTTAACACTGTCAAATTTATTTCTACAGAAGAAATAATCCTGTGTTGTAGGCAGAAGATCCTTGTTCATTCCTGGCTGCACAGACAGACCCGAAATAATCACACAGAAACTATATTAATTTAAACACTGCTTGGCCTATTATCTTAGGATTCTTATTAACTAACTCTGACATCTTAAATTAACCCATTCCTATTATTTTGTATTTTACCACAAGACTTGTGATTTACTAGTAAGATTTCAGGGCATCTGTCTCCTTCAGCAGATACATGGAGTCTGAATCCACTTTCTTTTCTCCTCTTTCTCTGCTTGGAATTCCTGCCTTGTTCTATTCTGCCCTGCCATAGACCCAAAGCAGCTTTTTTTTTATTAAACAATGGCAACAAAATACATTCACAGAATACAGAGGGGAATACCAAATCACTGTGTAGCTTATTATAAATGTTTTGGTTAAAGATCTTACCAAATACTTTATAATAAGAAGTCCTCTTTTTTATTTCAGGTAGTCAATGTCTATTGTAATATGCAAAGATTTTAACAGATTGTTCCACACAAAACTTTTTACTCCTATATAAAGTACAAAACTTTATCACACTGAATACATTTATAGGGTTTCTCTGCAGTATGATTTTTTCTCATGATTTAGATTATTCACACATGCAAATACTTTACTACAATGATTACATTTATAGAGTTTATCTCCAGTGTGTGATCTTTTATGCATTTGAAGAGTACTGTGAAGTGCAAAGCCTTTACCACCCTTATTATATTCATAGGGTTTCTCTCCTGCATATGTTAGTTCATGTCTTTGAAGATGACTATGATACACAAAGCCTTTACCACACTAATTATAAACATAATGTTTCTCTCTAGTATGGGTTCTTTTATGCTTTTGGAGATTACTGTGACATGAAAAGGCTCTACCACATTAACTACATTCATAGGGTTTCTCTCCAGTATGTCTTCTTTCATGACTTTGTAGATTACTGTGCTGTGTAAAGGCTTTACCACACTGATTACATTCATAGGGTTTCTCACCAGTATGGCTTCTTTCATGCCTTTTCAAATAACTGTGTCATGCAAAGGCTTTACCACATTGATTACATTCAAAAGGCTTCTCTCCAGTATGTATTTTTTATGCATTTGAAGAGTACTGTGATGTGTAAAGGTTTTAAAACATTGATTACATTCATAGGGTTTCTCTCCAGTATGGGTTCTTTCATGCATTCGGAAATAACTGTGACATGCAAAGGCTTTACCACACTGATTACATTCATAGGGCCTCTCTCCAGTATGTGTTTTTTCATGCATTTGAAGATGACTGTGAAGTACAAAGGCTTTACCACACTGATTACATTTATAGGGCTTCTCTCCAGTATGGGTTCTTTTATGTTCTTGGAGATTACTGTGCCATGCAAAGGATTTACAACATTGATTACATTCATAGGGTTTCTCTTCAGTGTGGGTTCTTTTATGCATTTGAAGAGTACTGTGACGTGCAAAAGCTTTACCACACTGATTACATTCACAGGGCTTCTCTCCAGTATGTGTTCTTTTATGCATTTGAAGATTACTATGACATGCAAAGGTTTTACCACACTGACTATATTCATAGGGTTTCTCGCCAGTATGGCTTCTTTCATGCCTTTTCAAATAACTGTGACATGCAAAGGCTTACCACACTATAAGCTAACTGTGACATGCAAAGGCTTTACCACACTGATTACATTCATAGGGCCTCTCTCCAGTATGTGTTTTTTCATGCATTTGAAGATGACTGTGAAGTACAAAGGCTTTACCACACTGATTACATTTATAGGGCTTCTCTCCAGTATGGGTTCTTTTATGTTCTTGGAGATTACTGTGCCATGCAAAGGATTTACAACATTGATTACATTCATAGGGTTTCTCTTCAGTGTGGGTTCTTTTATGCATTTGAAGAGTACTGTGACGTGCAAAAGCTTTACCACACTGATTACATTCACAGGGCTTCTCTCCAGTATGTGTTCTTTTATGCATTTGAAGATTACTATGACATGCAAAGGTTTTACCACACTGACTATATTCATAGGGTTTCTCGCCAGTATGGCTTCTTTCATGCCTTTTCAAATAACTGTGACATGCAAAGGCTTTACCACACTGATTACATTCAAAAGGCTTCTCTCCAGTATGTATTTTTTATGCATTTGAAGAGTACTGTGATGTGTAAAGGTTTTAAAACATTGATTACATTCATAGGGCTTCTCTCCATTATGTGTTCTTTTATGCATTTGAAGATCACTGTGCTGTGCAAAGGCTTTACCACAGTGATTACATTCATATGGCTTCTCTCCAGTATGGGTTCTTTTATGTTGTCGGAGACTACTGTAACATGCAAAGGTTTTACAACATTGATTACATTCATAGGGCTTCCTTCCAGTATATGTTTTTTATGCATTTGAAGATGACTGTGATGTGAAAAGGCTTTACCACACTCATTTCCTTCATAGATTTTCAATCTAGTATGTGTTTTTTCATGCCTGTGAAGATAACTGTCCACATGCAAAGGCTTTAACACACTGAGTACATACAGAAGTTTTCTCTCCAGTTTGACTTTTTTCATGCCTACAATGATAACGGTACATGTGAAAGCATTACTACATTTAATACATTGTTGAACTTTTTATCTGTATAAATTAATTTTACAATTTAGTCCTATTTAAAAGAGGAATTATATGTTAAGGTTTTATGATGTAGGTGTGTCTTCTATCTATCTGATGATTTCATTGGATAATTAATAAAGAAACTGCCTGGCCCATTGGATTGGCCAGCCCTTAGGTGGGTGGAGTAGACAGAACAGGAAGAAGGAAGTGAGGTAGAAGGCTCAGTCAGATGCTACGCCTCTCCTAAGTTAGACAGACCACCGTGCCTCTCCTCAGAGAGAAGCCAGACGCGATGAAGCTCCAGCCCAAGATGGACGTATGCTAGAAACTAAACGGTAAGGCACCACTTCATGGTGCTACACAGATTATTAGATATGGGTTAAAGCAAGAGATGTGAGAATTAGACAATAAGAGGCTAGAAATAATGGGCCAGGCAGTGTTTAAAAGAATACAATTTGTGTGTTATTATTTCGGGGCATAAGCTAGCCGGCGATCAGGAGCAGGGCGGCAGGAAGCTGGCCCGCAGCCCCTCACTACAGAATGGCGCCCAACATGGATAACTGAATCCACAGAAAGCTTGAGAAAGCTGTCTGGCTCTGTTTGCAAGAGGCAAGAAAACACTCTCATCTGAGAGAGACTTCCTGACTCAGCTTTAGCTGCAAAACCCTGGAGCTCTTTTAAGAGGTCCTGACACGAAACACTTAAACGGTGTTGATGAAGAGCTGAATGCATGCTTTTCGGTTTTTAGCCGTAGCAGGAAAAAAGCTGGGCCATTTAAAATGCTGGCATTCTGGTCCGTACTGCCAGGGCAAACTCTGACTCTTTCGGGCAGGCGGTCCGACTACGTACAGAGCATTTGAATGTGGTTGGTCTTTGAGAAGAATGCTGCAGCTTGCTTGCTGGCAGGGACCTTGAACCGCCACAGAGTTGTGGTGATAAACATGGCTACAACCGGTACCTCTGCCATGAGGCTGGAAAGCTAAGGAATGGGCTGGATCTAGCTGTCAAAGCCACGGCTTTAATCCTACCTATATTGCTTGGTAAATTAAAGACTCGTGTGGTCAGAAAAAGAGAGATATACAGTAAAGAGAGATTCAAAGACAAAGAAAACCTCTAAATGGTTTGCAGTGAGTTAAAAATACATGCAGGCTAAAAGTTAAAGTTCTTACAGTTAAAAAAAAAGAGAAAGAAAGAAAGAAAGAAAGAAAAAGGAAGTAGTTTGTTGTGGTGGTATACACCTTTAATCCCAACACTTGGGAGGCAGAGGTAGATTGACCTCTGTGACTTCAAGGTGTGGCAGGACATACCTTTAATCCGAATGCCTGGGAGGCAGAGACGGAAAGATCTCTGTGAGTTCAAGGTGTTGTAGCACACACCTTTAATCCCAGCACTGGGGAGGCAGAGACAGACGGATTTCTGAGAGTTCAAGGACAGCCTGGTCTACAGAGTTATTCCAGGACAAAGATATACAGAGAACCTGTCTCAAAAAATAAAAGTAAAAATAAACGAAATAGAGGTTAAAATAAAGCCGCACAAAGATGGAAAATACACAGAGAATCTTGATACTGTATGCTATTATGCTCTTTTTGAATTGTTTGAATGCTGAGGAAGGAGCAACAGCTGCTAAAAGATATTTGTTCACAAATGCTGCTGAACTAATCCAAGAAAGATATCTTGAAAATACCTTGACTTTAGAATTTGGATCTAAGGATATGATACTTTGGAAAAGAGATTCTTCTTTTATTTTTACAGAAAATGAGACCTGTTGGATTGCTTCTATCCCAATATGGTATGATAGACCACGCCCTCCTGAAAGGTTGCTGTGAACGCCTTCAGAAAATTACTTCACCCAACTGATGACTGAGATGAACCTGGCACACAGGTTACACCATGAAAGATCTGATTAACAGCGTCCCCATTCAGCAGGAAGCAGTTTGGAGAGAAATAACTACGTCCATATTCCCAAATATTGTTTATAAATGTTCTTTTACATTTAAAGGGGGAGATTATATAGATATGAATAATTTACATTGGTATAAATTTTGCCTTATTGATAGAAATTTAAGGTCTATTTTGTTATATGTATATGTATTTCTAATAACGATTAAGGTATTGTGATTGTGTAGTTCATTTAAAAATGTAATGTATAATTAGGAAATATAGGTTGCTAATGAATAATCATTGATAATAGTTAAGCTTGTAGTCATGTTAGTTAGATTTTCTAGATATATAGAGATATATTTCAGTTAGATAGGCATACTTCATATCTTCCAAAGACTACAGAATATTGCATTTTAAATGTCTTAATAACTTAGGGTTTTTCATGACAATGAGACATGTCTGCTCCTGGCAGCACCAATCTACTTCAAGAGGAAGATGGGCATCGAAGAGGCTCCTTATGGAGTTTGATAGCCATTTGGGCAAGAAACTGCTCTTGCCTGGACTATTGCATAAACTGGACACAGAGAACCCTCAGAGAGAGGACTGCTGAACTTGCCTAGAGGTGAGATGATCTCTTTGGGTTCCTGATTCATGAAAGAGTCTGCGAGACATTCTGCAGGACACAGCAGATAGTGACTGAACTGTCTTTGAAATTTCCTGCTTCATGGGAAACTCTGCTGGATACTGTGGGCCTATAGGCCGAAGATAGATGCCCCAACAATACAAAAGAACTTTGGGTGACTGTCCAGGCAGCGAGATGTCTCTATCATTTCTAGAGTTATATGGAAATTGCATAGTTCTTATTTACTTAGGTAATATTGTGTTCTTCTGGAGTATTTGATGGAGCTGAAGAATAGATAGATAGTTATAGTTGTTTTCCTTTGTTATGATAAAAGATAAAGTAGATATAAATATTGTAACTGTAATTTTTGCATGATAACTGTTTTGTTATATGTAATTTTACTATGTTAAAGTGAAAGCTTTTCTTTTTTGTTTAAACAGAAAAAGGGGAAATGATGTAGGTGTGTCTTCTATCTGATGATTTCATTGGATAATTAATAAAGAAACTGCCTGGCCCATCTGATAGACCGGCCCTTAGGTGGGTGGAGTAGACAGAACAGGAAGAAGGAAGTGAGGTAGATGGCTCAGTCAGATGCCACGCCTCTCTTAAGTTAGGCAGACCGCCGTGCCTCTCCTCAGAGAGATGCCAGAGGCGATGAAGCTCCAGCCCAAGATGGATGTAAGCTAGAAACTTCCCGGTAAGACACCACTTCGTGGTGCTACACAGATTATTAGATATGGGTTAATCAAGATGTGAGTAAGAGGCTGAAAATAATGGGCCAGGCAGTCTTTAAAAGAATACAATTTGTGTGTTGTTATTTCGGGGCATAAGCTAGTCAGGAGGCCGGGAACTGGGCCGCAGGAACGCAACCTGCAGCTCCTCACTACAGTTTTAGCACCATGTTTACAATTTTGTTTTTCCCCTTTATTAAGGTTTTCTTTTCATCTTTGAAGATCACTGATAACAGCCTTTACTACATGGTTCACATTTACAGAATCTTTTTTTCTGTATGAGAATTTTCACATATTTGAAGAGAACTGAAAAAAACTCAGAGCTCATTCATAATGTTTCCTATACTGTGAGTGATACTACATTTGCTAAGTGAACTAGGACAAATAGAAGTATTTATACAGTCCTAGCACTCATGGTGCTTTTCTGAAATGTGAGTTTGTTGATATATTAACAATGAGACTAGAAAACTAATTGCTTGTACACTTTTACACCAAATTCAACAAGTATACTCAACATGGGGACTGCTACATGTCTTCTATTTGTTCTGAGGGAGAGGTATGTTATATCTTTTCACATCCCTATGTTCATGTGGCTTGTATCCAGAGTAACATATGATATACCTAGTCAAGGAAGAATAACAAATACAAGGTTTCCACATGGAGTTCACACTTTCTGTCCTCATAGACTTGTGGTATCTGGATTAAGGCCTCTCCACAACAGCTGCACCTTGATTTGTGACTCTAACTGCCCCCTCACTAAACTTAACACAGCCACAAGTATATGGCTTAAACTACCTTTTCTATGGACTATTAGTGTAATAGAGAGTTTTAGAGATATACTTATCATCTTTTCAACATTTATATCTTTTATAATAAGAATGATATGAAATAAACAGATAGACAATTTTACAGTATAGTACTCATTGTATTATGATTCAAATAGTAATATAGGTTAAGACATTGCTTCCTTGACTTCTTTCTTAAAAGAATTACTTGCAAATGCAGTTCACCTATCTGAAATTAAGGTATATGATTTTGTAAGAATTTAATAATCATCAATGCACCTTATTATTTATACTGTTGCTTTTATTTAAAACATAAAAGATACATTACAATTCTTCAGAGGTATATTTGTATGTTTACAAATGAAAATTACCTTTCATGTCTTCTAGAACTTTGACAATGGTCTTCAATATTATGGTCTTCCCAGCTATATCCTAAAATATAGTGCCAGAAAAATGTATGTTATATATTAAAAATTGTAAAAAAAAATTAGCTACCATTTGAAGCAAACCTTACAACCATGCCTGATTTATTTACTCCATTCTTCTTTCTCAATCATATTAGAAAAGAACACCATTAACCATTGAACAGCTGTCCCCTTATTTGAAACATGAAAGATAATTCAGTCTTACCTATAATAGTGAGGTTTCTGTAGGTCTCCAGCATCACATCTTTGTAGAGACTCCTCTGGGAAGGATCCAGCAAAGTCCATTCTTCCCAAGTGAAGTCAACATGCACATCATCATAGGTCACTGAATTCTAAAATATCCCATACATGTGTACAACAAAAAGCATGATTTTGACAACAATGTAAATGTATACTTCTTTGACAGTATAGTCATATAATTCTGGTGCTCCCCATACTTATTCCATGACATAGACAACATAATTTAATCACCAAGTCACTTTAGAAGCAAAATGAATAGGAGACTCACCTCTGTCATTTCTGAACCCTTTGAATGGGATATTACCTTGCAAGAGAAATGCCTACTAACTAACAATGAAATATACATAAACAGATGAACAGTATAGAGTACAGATAAATTGTATGAAAGATTATTTCCTAACTACAAAAAAGAAAAATAAGATGAAAAAGCTGGATGCATTAAATTATGCCTCTAATCCTTGCACTCAGAAGGCAGAGGCTGAATACCAGCCTAGTCTATGCAATCACTTCTAGGACAGCAAGAAAAACATATTAAATATCTGTTTCACATGAAAAAATCAATCAAACAAACATAAAAGACAGAACTAACTCATAGGTTTTTCCTAAACTTTCTACAAAGAATTATGCATTCACTTCAACTCTTTATTCATCTAGCAGAAATCTGAAGTGCCCCAATTTAAACTGCAACATAAGATTTTACTAAAAGGCACTGTGTGTTTAAAAAATTATAAATGGACAAGTGAAAAGAATAGCAATTAATATGCTGATTACAAATAATCAACACAGAATAGGAAAGATGGGTCAACAGTAAAGAGTTCTCCTGGTCGTACAGGTGAGTTCAAGGACTTACATGGGGGATCATAACTATCTATTATTCCAAGTTCAGTGTTTCTAGTGCCATCTTTTGATCAATGTAAGGACCCGTAACTCACATGGTACATGTCCATGCATACAGGTAAAATACTCTTTTTAAAATAAAAATTCAAAATAAACAAAACAGGCAGGAAGAAGGTTATGCACCTGAAATCCAATGACTCAGAAGGCACAGGCAGTATTAATGTCATAAATACATGCCATCCTGGGAAACATAATGATACCCTCTGACAAATTTTAAAATTCAAGATATGGGTGAAGCTCAGTACAACAGCATATGCTTGATAGGAACAAAAGCATCATACAACAATATAGAAACAAAAAAAAACCAGGAATGCTGGCCCACCTTTAATTCCAGCACTTGGGAGTCAGAGTCAGAGGTTCTCTGAGTTTGAAGTCATCCTAGTATATAGAGCTACTTTCAGGACAGCTAGGTCTACACTGACAAAACCTTGTCTTCAAAATAAACAAAAATGAAAACAGTAGGCTACCAAACCACCTTAGCACCAAATAGCTGCTAATTCTACTGAGTCTTGTGTGATTTAGTGATAGAGTTTATGATGGTGGGGAAGTTATGGCAGCAAAAGAAAGCTGACTGATTAGTTTCAACCACAACATGGTAGGCACAAAGAACAGGAAATGGGGTGAGGCTATAGAAACTCATATTGTGGGATTCCCTTCTGTATGCTGTGATTATCATTGGTTAATAGAAGAACTGCTTTGGGATTATAGCAGAGCTATGGGAAAGAACTTAGGTAGGTGGGGAAAACTAAACTGAATGCTGGGAGGAAGAAGGCGGAGGTCAGAGAGAAGTCATGGAGCCCCACCAGAGACATACACTGAGAACTTTACCTGGTAAGCCACAGACACATGGCGATACACAGATTAATAGAAATTGGTTAAGTTACTATGTAAGAGTTAGCCATTAAGTAGCTAGAGCTAATGGGCTAATCAGTGATTTAATTAATACAATGTCTGTGTGATTATTTTGGAGCTGAGCAGCTGGGAACTAACAGGCAGCTTCTCACAACAAACTGGTGACCACATGGGCAACTAAAATCCACTTAAAATCTTAAGAGAGCTTGGAAAGGAATTCTAAACACTAAAAAATGAAGTTTTGCTGCATTTATTTCCCCAAATGGGCTTTACTTACTCGTGACATGCTGTGTCTCCTTTAAGAGAGGTTTGCAGTGTGTAGGGAAGAACGGGGGGAGCTCGGAGGAATGGGGTGCTTGGGATATAGGAAGGGTGGATATGGGAGCAGGGAAGCATATATCCTAATTTAAAGAGCTACCTGAGGGTTGTCAAGAGACTTGACCCTAGAGGGGTTCCCAGGTTTCCAGGGAGATGCCCCCAGTTAGTCCCTTGGGCAGCTGAGGAGAGGGGGCCTGAAAAGGCCAGTTCCTATAGCCATACTGATGAATTTCTTGCATATCACCATAGAACCTCCACCTGACGATAGATGAAGAAAATGACAGAGCCCCACATTGGAGCACCGGACTGAGCTCCCAAGGTCCTGATGAGGAGCAGAAGGAGAGAGAACATGAGAAAGAAAGTCAGGACCGTGAGGGAACCTCCAGCTGGCGACAGATGGGGAAGGTGACTGAGCCCCACATTGGAGCACTGGACTGAGCTCCCAAGGTCCTGATGAGGAGCAGAAGGAGCGAGAACATGAGGGAGAAAGTCAGGAACGAGAGGGGTGCGTTCACTCATGGAGACGGTGGGACAGAACTAATGGGAGATCACCAACTCCAGTTGGAATGGGACTGATGGATCATGCGACCAAACCCGTCTCTCTGAATGTGGCCAACAGCGGGGGCTGACTGAGAAACAAAGGACTATGGCTCTGGGCTCTGATTCTTCTGCATGGACGGGCTCTGTGGGAGCCTTCTCAGCTTGGTCGATCACCTTCCTGGACCAGGGGGGAGTTGGGAGGACCCTGGTCTTAGCATAGAATGGGGAACCCTGATGGCTCCTTGGCCTTGAGAGGGAGGGAGGGGAGGTATGGGTGAAGGGGAGGGGAGGGAAGGGGGAGAAGGAGGGGAGGGTAGGGGGAGGAGGAGGGGAGGGAGGGGGGAGGAGGAGGGAAGTAGATGGAAATTTTTAAATATATATATATAAAAAAAGAATAAAATATAATCAATTTCAGGTGAAAAAAAAAAGAAAAAAAAAAGAGAGGTTTGCCTGATTTAGAGGTAGAACAAAAAAAGATGAACCATTTTGAAATGCTGGCTTTCTGGGCCATGCTGCTGGCATGAACTCTGACTTTCTGGAGGACCAGCTATGGGATCTGTGAGCAGATTGCTAATGGCAACTTAGATCCCCTGTGTACCTGAAAATGGGGCAATGTACATGGCTCTCAGAGGCAGCAAACATGCCTCTGTCATGTTGGACTGGGTGGAGCAAGCAGGCAGGCTGTATTTGCTCTACCAATGGCACAGCTTAAGTTCATAAGAAGTGCTTAGCATTTTAAGAAGCACTCCTGAACAGTAAAGAATTACAGATACACAATAGAACAGATTCATACATTAAAGACCTCTAAATGAGACACTGGTGTGTAGAAAAATGTACATAGGCTTGGAAAAGAGAAGAAAAATATAGGAAGTTATAAAAAGAAGTAAATGGTTTATAAAAAATGAAACAAAAGGCCGGGCGATGGTGGCGCACGCCTTTAATCCCAGCACTCGGGAGGCAGAGGCAGGCGGATCTCTGAGTTCGAGGCCAGCCTGGTCTACAAGAGCTAGTTCCAGGACAGGCTCTAGAAACTACAGGGAAACCCTGTCCCGAAAAACCAAAAAAAAAAAAAAAAAGAAACAAAGTCTTTAAAGAGACAGAGTACAGACAGTCATGAATTAAAGGAGTAAAGATAAAATAAATATTAAAAAGTAATAGAGTAAAAACAAATAAGCCACATAAAGATGGGCTATATAGTGTCTGGATTATGTATATTATCCTGTTTTCTTTGAATTTTTTGACTGTAAAGGAGCTAAATAATCAACATATATACTTTAAAGGTACCATATCTTCAGTATTTGGGTCTAAGGATTTGTTGCTTTGGAAAAGATGTTCTCCTTTTTTTTCCACAGAGGATGAGAACCTGTGGAATCCTTCCAGACTAATGTGGTTTGATGAATCAAGACCACCCAAAAGGTCACTGTGAATACCCCCCAAAATACTTTGCCAAATAAAAAGCAGGAAGCAGTCTGGAGAGAACTATGCCCATATTCCCAAATACTGTTCATAAATGTTTGTTTACATTTAAAAGGGGATATGCTATAGAGATTTGCATTGGTATGGATATTGGTTTATTTATAAAAATTTAAGGTTAATTTTATTATATGTATTTCTGCTCTTGATTAAGGTATTGTATTTGTGCAGCTCACTTAAAAATGTAATGTATAATTAAAAATATAGGTAAATAGAGTCATTTATAATAGTAATAGTCAAGTTTGTAGCATGTTAGATTTTCTAGATGTACAGAAATGTGTTTCAGATAGATAGGGATTCCTCAAATCTTTCAGAGACTTTCAGAATATAACATTTAAAATGTTTTAAGAGCTTAAGACTTTTTATGACAATGAGACACATCTGCTCCTGGCAGCACCAATCTACTTCAAGAGGATGATTAACATAGAAGAGGCTCCTTATGGAGTTTGTTAGCCATTTGGGCAAGAAACTGCTCTAGGCTGGACTGCTTGATGAACTAGACATGTAGGACTCACAGAGAAAGGACTCCTGAATTTGTCTAAAGGTGAGATGATTCTTCGGGGTTCCTGATTCATGAGAGTCTGCCAGACATTCTGCAGGACACAGAAGAAAGCAACTTATGGACTTTTCCATTGCAAGGCAGAACAGGTCTTCAAATTTCCTACTTCATGGAAAAGTCTGCTTTATACTATGGGCCTGTGGGCTGAAGATTGGATGCCTCAAGAACACAGAAGAACTTTGGGTGACTGTCCAGGTAACAAGATGTCTTTGTCATTTCTAGAGTTTTGGAAGTTGCTTACAATATACTTCCTGTTTACTTAGGTAATATTATGTCCTTCTGGAGTCTCTGATGGAGTTGAAGAATTGGGAGGTGATGTGGAATTCCCCTCTGTATGCTGTGATTATCACTGCTTAATAAGGGAACTGTTTGGGGCCTATAGCAGAGCTATAAGGCAGAACTTAGCTAGGTGGGGGGAACTAAACTGAATGCTGAGAGCAAGAAGGCAGAGTCAGAGAGAAGTTATGTAGCCTTGCCAGAGACAGATGATGAGAACTTTAACTGGTCAGCCACAGCCACGTATAGATACACAGATTAATAGAAATGGGTTAAATTAAAATGTAAGAGCTAGCCTTAAATAAGAAGCTAGAGCTAAAAGGTCAAGCAGTGATTTAATTAATACAGTTTCTGTGTGATTATTTCAGGGCTGAGCAGCTGAGAACAAATAAGCAGCCCTCTACTACATCATATCACAGTCCCAATGAGTATTTCATCCATAAAGGCTCATCCTACTAATGATTTCACAAGCAATCAAATGAAAGTTACCAAGAAGAGGCACATGTTAAAATACATCTTCCTATCTGGGAGGTTTTCATTCAATCAATTACATTCTGACCTGGTTCACTATAGGCTCATGGTCATCCAAGAAGAAAATTAATTTAGTCACTTCAATGATACTCATAGTCTGCAATAGCTCCTACACTGTTCAAATGTTAAAAGTCTCTTCTGGTGCTCAAAACAATCACTTGACAGTGACTTGTGGACAGAGGTTTCTGTCTCACCTGGTCTCACAGTCATTCAGTCCCAAAGAAACACACAGAGGTCTACATTAATTATAAACTGGTTGGCCTATTATCTCAGGCTTTTTATTAACTAATTCTCACGTCTTACATTAGTATATAATTCTTGTCTGTGTTAGCCACATGGTTTGGTACCTTTTATTAGTGAGGCATTCTTATCTCGTTTCCTCTATGTCTGGTGATGACAGCAGATTTAGCCTTTCCTCTTCCCAGAATTCTCCTGTTCTGGTCACCCCACATATCCTTCCTGCCTGGTTACTTGTCAATCAGCATTTTATTAAACCAATACAACTGAAAAATCTTTACAAGGTACAAGACCATTGTCCCATAGCAAGTAATATCTTGTAAAAATCAGAAAACAAGTTACATCTTTCCAACATACAATGGTACAGAATACCATTTACACTCCAAAATAGAGAGATGGAGACATAGTGAGGGAAGATTGACCCAAGGCAAGACTGAAGCATAGCAAGACAAACATCAAATCCTGTAGCTCTGTCTCAGATGCACAGGGCTTCAGTTTCAAAGGGCTTAGATGGCCCTATCCCTGCATCTTTTCATACATCTCTGTGGTTACTTCCACTCCCTATGTTCTGTTAGTTCTCCATAGAAGATGTTTTATAGTTTAGGTATCTCAATATCTTGTGGTATCAAAATAATACCTAGGCTGTATCAAAATACAACCCTTGCTGTTGTGGAATAGTATTGTAAGATGTGTTATATTTGTTTATGTTGTGAAATAATTGTTCCAATGATACAAATATGTGTTGCATTCTGTTATGTTGCATTTGTTTACTTCTATGATGCTGTGATACTGGGCTGGTCTCAAATACCTGTTTGGCCTAATGAACAGTCAGTAGCTTGGTAGGAAAGTATAAGAAGGGCTGGCAGGCAGAAAAAATAAAAAGGAGGAGAAATCTTGGAGGGAAAAAGGAAGGATGACCAAGAAAAGGAGAGGAAAGCATGGGCCAGCCACTCAACTACACAGCAAGCCACAGAGTAAGAAGTAAAAAAATATTTACAGAATAGAGAAAGATAAAAGCCCAGAGGCAAAATGTAGATGGGGCAATTAATTTAGAAAGGCTGGCTAGAAACAAGACAACCTAAGACCCAAAATTTATAAGAAATAATAAGCCTCAGTGTATGTCATTTTTTGAAGGTGGGTAGAGGCCCCAAAAAGAGTAAAAACAACAACAGGTTTCATCCTCACAGCTTCATGGCATGAACTCTCACAATCTCTTCACTGGGTTTCTGTCTCTGCCAAACATGGATGCCAGTAACAATGCTGAGTTGTAACCACAAACTAAGAACCCAGTACCTTAAATTGTGATTCTTTCTTGTTTCCAGGACCAGCACATGGTGAGTGGTCCTGAAAAGTTTAACTTCTTAATTGACAGACACTAACACACTTGGATCACAGGTGTAGCAGGTTTTGTATGAAGTTACTTCCTAGGACTAGGAATCACTTTGCTTACTCCTTACATAAATTGAAGGTTTATGTGGATGGAGTATTACTCCTGGAGCACCTTGCTAGACTTCCATTCCATGGCAAGGGCCTTTTCTATAACAGTAATAAACTCCTTGAAAATCCCTGCTTGTTCCAGTAATTGGCTGTAACGTGAAACTACCTTTTCATTTTCATTTATTTCAGCCCCACTTGTTTTCTTTTTACTGTAGACCTGAATGAATCATCAGGAATAACCATCCAACAGATCCAATATTTCATTTAAGGAATCAGCCCATTATTTTTTAATTGTGCTTTACTACATTTCCAGACAATAGACAGAAAAAGAAAGATTTTGGAGTCAAAATATCACACAAATAACCTCTAACTTAATCTATTATGGAGTCTATCACTTCCAACTGAAATCCTATGATCTCAGTTTCTACTTTCTGGCATTCCGCTTAACATATCTGTCTTCCTGGTCTTATAAGAACAGTCAATTTAGGGCTGGAGAAATGGCTCCGCGGTTAAGAGTATTGCCTGTTCTTCCAAAGGTCCTGAGTTCAAGTCCCAGCAACCACATGGTGGCTCACAACCATCTGTAATAAGGTCTGGTGCCCTCTCTGGCCTGCCGGCATACATGCAGACAGAATATTGTATACACAATAAAGAAATAAAAAAAGAACAGCCAATTTAGTTCTGTGTAGTAATTTCTATATTTTTTCACCACCTAAAGTCTAGATATCTTCTACACTCTTTCAAGAGATGTCATTCCCAGATTCTGCTTAGCAACAATATTACTTTTGGTTTTCCATTTTTGGTCCTAACTTGCATTTATGTTGCTCTGATTAAATCCTCTAACCGAAAGCAGCTCAGACAACGAGTGGGGTAATTTGACTTCATCATTTTCAGAGCTTAGGATAGAAAATCAAGTTAATAGTTGAAGGCAAAAATCCACAGACAAAGATTGTTTCCTGGCTTTCTCTCTTGCCTAGTCACTCTCTCATTCATGCTAAGATAGCTCCCTTTTGTAGCCCAAGCCCACTTTCTTAGGGATATTGCCACCCACAGTGGAGGAGCCTTCCCACATCAATCATCAATCAACACAATTTCTCCCAGATACAGCAGTCTATGGCTTTTATGAACAAAGCCACTATGAACACAGTTGAGCAAATGTCCTTGTGGTAGGATCTTTTGGGTATATGTCCATGAGTGGTATAGCTGGGTCTTGAGGTGGATTGACTCACAGTTTCCTGAGGACAGCATGTTGATTTCCACATTGGCTGTATGAGTTTGTACTTGTACAATGGATCCCCTTGCTACATGTCCTTGCCAGCATTAGCTGTTATTTGTATTATGGAGCTTAACAATTCTAACAGGTGTAAGTGAAATCTCAAAGTAGTTTTGATATTAATTTCCCTGATGGCTACAGATGTTGAACATGTCTTCAAGTGTTTCTCAGTCACTTTAGATTCTTTTACTGAGAATTCTGTTTAGAGGTGTTCCCCATTATAATTGGATTATTTGCTTTGTTGTTGTCTAGTTTCTTGAAATACTTAATATCCTAGGTGAGGAAACCCAGAATCACATAGAAAAATATGGTATTTACTCACTTATAGGTGGATATTAGCAATTAAGTTAAGTATAATCACAGTAATCATAGTTAATCACAGTACAATCCATAGACACAGAGAGGGTAACAACAGATCTAGGGGAGATGCATGGATCTCTCTGGTAAGCAGAAATAGAATAGATCTTGTGGGTGTACTGGAGGCAGGGGGGGATGGGATGAGGAAGGATTATGTGAGTGAGGAAGGGACAGATGGGGAGAAGACAGGGAGAGATGAGTGGAATAGGGGAGTTTTTAACAAGGGATGTGGAAAGCAGTGTAGTGAAAACATTCTGGAACCTATAAAGGTGACCCTAGTGAGTGTTCCTAGTAATCAAGAATATGGAGTTTGAACTAACCATCTTCTGGAACCACATAAAGCTCCCAGTGGGACTGGGACACCAAGCCAGCCACAAAACATTCAACCCACACTTGTACTACCTGCAAGATATGCTGGAACACTGGTGTCTCAGCTTTCTTAGTGGCCAATAAATGACTGGTCTAACTTGAAGCCCAGGCTGTGAGAGGAAGCCCATAACTGTCACTGCCTAGATGGCCAGGAACCAGAACTTGAATGGCTCAGAGAACAGGGGTAGAACCAAATAACAGCTGACCAAGAAAAAATATCAATAAAATAATTCATAACTCTTTCCTGCTATAATCATAGGTTGGTGCCTGGCCTAGTTGTTATTAAAGAGGCTTCTTCCAGGGGCTGATGGAAGCCCATGCAGTGATCCCTACATAACACTAGCTTGAGCTCTAGGAATCTTGTAGAAAGAGGATGTGAGGATTGTAGCATTCAGTGGTTGAGGAAATCAGGAGAACATGGCCCACACAATCAACTAAGTAGGGCATATAGTGGCTCAAGGAAACTGATATAGCAATCACAGAGTCTTCATGGCTCTGTGCCAGATCCTCTGCATACATGCTATGGTTGTTTAGCTTGAGGTGTTTGTGAAAGTCCTAACTGTAGGAGTTATGGTGTCTCTGACTCTTTTGTCTGTTCTAGGACCCTTTTCCTATTGCATTGCCTTGTCTAGCCTTGAACTAAGAGTTTGTGCCTAGTCTTATTGCATCTTGGTATGATTTATTTGGTTGATATCCCTGGGAGGTCTGCTCTTTTTTTTGAAGGGAAAAGGAAGCAGTGGAGCTGGGACAATGGGGATTTGGTGGAGGAGGGACTGGAATGAGTAGAGGAAGAGGAGAATTGAATCAGGATATATAGAATAAGAGAAGAATAAATACAAATACAAATAAAATGCATTTAGTCTAAATTCAATGATCCTTATAATCTGTAGCAGCCCAAACATCATAAATGTCCAAAGTCTCTTCTGACATTTAAGACAATCTCTTGACTGTCACATGTAAAATAAAAAAATTAAAGATTTACAACATATAATGGCACAGGACATATGCCCATTCAAAAAAGCAGGAATACGACTGTGTTACAGCTCTCAACTTAGGTAGACTCGTATGTCACACCAGTCAGAAGAACAGATAGGCATACCACAAGCCCATGAAATTTCCATACTCCCTACATTCCCACAGACACAGTCCTCCAGAAACCCTACAGCTGCTACCCCTCAAACCATGTATGCACCCCTAAATCAGATGCATAGCCTCTGCTCAAGTGCAGGCCACATCAGCCAAAAAACAGGTAGGAAAACTAAGGTTAAAAACTCTCTGCTGAACCAGAACCTATGGAAGTCACAAGAAATTAACATAGGATTCTTGTCTGTGCACCTCCTCCATTCTTTTAATAATCCCACAACACTATCCCCAATCCCACTTCCCTCCTCTTCTCTGTGTTGTAGCCTTCAACTTGTGTGGAGACCCACATATTATCTGCAAGAAATCTATGTAGGCTACCTTCCAACAGACATTCCTTATTCCCTCAGTCCCCCTCAGCACTATGTCCAAATTCCCTACCCTCTCCTCCCCTTTCAGACCCAAACATGGGCAGACAGTCCCTACTGGAGCAAAGGCCACACCATCTGTAAGATTTGCAGCCCTAACTTGGGATGAGAGCACCTGTTCAACCATAGGCCACATAAAGCAGAAAATTAGAAAGCAAATAGAAACCAAGGAACAAAACGCCCATGCAACAAAGACAAACTGGGAAATTGGTACCAAGATCCACAAATTTCTCAAACCCAGATACTTGGACACCAACATAAAAACACAATCAACAACAGCCAGAGCAATAAGTCACTACCAGATTCCAGCTATCATACTACTACAAGCCCTGAATATTCCAACACAGTTGAAACACAATTAAGTTAAGACCAACTTTATGAAGATGACAGAGTTCTTAAGGAAGAAGTAAATGAATCCCTTAAAAAATCAGAGAAAGGACAAATGAAGTATTGGAGAAAATTAATAAATCCCTTTAAAAAGCCAAAAAGTAAACAAAGAAACAATTGACAGAAATGAATGAATCTGTTCAAGACCTTAAAATAGAAATAGGAGTAATTAAAAAATATGAACTGAAGTAATTATGAAAATGAAAATCTAAGTAATTAAAGAAGACCTACAGAGGCATGCTTCACTAAAAGAATACTAGACATTGAACAGAGAATTTCAGACTTTAAAAGCATGATCAAAAAAATGGACATATTGATCAAAGAAAATGTTAAACCTAAAATTTCCTGAAACATAACATGCAAGAAATCTGAAACACTAGGACAAGACCAATCCTAATAATAACAGGAAATGGAGAAGAATCTCACCCCAAAGGCACAGAAAAGATTTTCAAAAAAAATCATAGTCAAAATCTTTCCTAACTAAAATGACACAGGAGAACACAGGCCACAGAATCAACTAAGTAGGGCTCATAGGAGCTCACAGAGGCTGGAATAGCAATGATGGAGCCTGCAGGAGTTTGCACCAGGTCCTCTGCATATATGTTATCATTGTGTAGCTTGCTGTTTTGTGCAACTCCTAACAGTGGGAGTGGGGGATGTCTCTGACTCTTTTGCCTGCTCTTGGAACCCTTTTTCTTCTACTAGGTTGACTCATCCAGCCTGTGATTTGTGCCTAGTCTTATTTCAATTTGCTATGTATGGCTTTATTCATATCTCTGGGATATCTGCTCTATTCTGAAGGGAAATGGAGATGGATTGGATCTGGTGGAGAAGGGAGCAGTGGAGAGGACTGAGAGAAATGGAGAGCAGAAAACTGCAGTTGGGATATATTATAAGAAAAGTGATGTGTGATGTCCTTCTGTATAAGTATTGCTTTTATTGGTTAATGAATAAAGTTGCTTTGGCCAGGCAGAATATAGCCAGGTTGGAAGAGATATATATAGAGAGAGTAGGCAGAATCTAAGAGAGGCCATGTAGCTGCCAAAGCAGAAAGGCACCCCAGAACCTTAGCAGTAGGCCACAGCCTCATGGTGACTTAATAGACATGGGTTAAGATGAAAGAGCTAGTTAATAAGAAACCTGAGCTAGTAGGCCAAACAGTGCTGTAATTAATATAGTTTCTGTGTGATTATTTGGGACTGGGTGCCCGGGAAATGAATAAGCAGTCTCTGTTTACAAGAAGAATAAATTTTGAAAAGAGAGAGAGAGAAATGTGGACACAGTGAGGGAAGATTGGTTCATGGTAACACTAAAACTCAGTAGGGCAAACAATAAATCCTTTAGCTGTGCCTCAGACATGTAGGGATTCATTTTCAAAGAGCTTAGATAGCACTATCCATGAAAAATTTTATATATCTCTCTCCTTTGCTACTTCTACTTCCTGTATGTAGTTCTCCATGGCAGATATCTCATAGCTTGGGTATCTCAACATCTTATCATCTAAAAAGACAACTCTGTCTTCATCTTCATAGCTTCATGCGATGAAGTCTCACAGTCTCCTAAGCGGGTTTCTGACTCTGCCAAACATAGATGAACAAAACCATGTTAAACTGAAACTAAAGAGGAAGAATCTATGACCTATAAACATAAAACATAGGCATTCAAGTAATCATCATATCATGTTGTCTTTACTTATACTTATGTAAGATGTTGTGAACTGATATTTCATATGAAAATAGTTACAGAGAATTTGAACTTATCTTACATGCCACAATACATCTGGACTGGGAGAGGAAAATAAAAGACTGGACATAGGAAATACACTCAATTTAGGGTAGAATAAAGATATGCCAATATGACTATTGTGTCCTGGTAGCAAGGAGAAAATTATAAATGGTGGAACATGTTTTGTTAGTCTAAGACAGTAGTTCTCAACCTTCCCAATGCTGAGATCCTTTAATACAGTGACCCTCAACCATAAAATTATTTTTCTTGCTACTTCATAACTGCATATATAAATATCTGATATGCAACCCCCATGGAAGGGGTCATGACTCCCAGGTTGAGAACCACTGCTATAGGCCTTTGCTGCTCTCAGATGGGGCTAGCACCTTTAAGGAGCTTATTACAAGTGTAGCCGGTTCCCACTCATACCTATAGAATGTAAATCTACACTTGGAAGGAGATGAAAGTTTACTTTTGAGATGCACACACTCATATCTGTTTCAACAGCTGCTCAGGGCGGTGTGATGAACACCTGGAAACCAATGCTACACACTGTTAAGTCTGGGCAGTGTTTCTCAGGGTGAGCTAGGAACTTCACAGTGTTGCAGCTTCTCACAGCCAGCTGCAGACCTTCAGGACTCTGCCACCAACCCTTTCCAGGATTCCCCAGTGGATCCGATGTGCAGCCTTGTTTCTACATAGTCTTCAGTTCCTGCCTTGAGTTCCTATCCTGGCTTCCCCTCACTGACTGTGATGAAGATATATAAACTAAATTTCATTTCCAAGTAGGTTTTGGTCAGTTGCTTTTAAACTTACATATATATTTAAATTTCATGTGCAACTATTTTGCTTGCATGTATGCATGTGCATCATGTGTGTGCCTGATGCTCTTGGAGGTCAGAGGAGGACATCAGATCTATTGGAACTGGAGTTACAGAGGTTGTGAGCCACCGTGCTGGTGCTAGGAACTGAACCTGAGTCCTCAGTAAGAACAAGTGCTCTTAACTCCTGAGCTCTCTGAAGTTAATAAGACACCAGGATACAACTGCAAAGCTTAAAGCCTTTGTCTCTCCTTAGACTCAAAATCCCTTCCCAAAGCTAATCCTTTAAGCACTGGCTCTGCCTACCATTAGCCTCTGTATTGTTAATGCTCAATTCCTACTTCAGATACTGGAATCCCGCTGGAGTGTGTCTGCAGAGCACAGTCCCTAACACAGTCAGCATCTGATGATGTCTGGGGACATCGTCCCACAGTTCTATCTTTTCACGGCCTTCAGGAGGGGGGCTTTCTTTACACCTCTCTTCCCCAGCACCCAGCTACCCTCTGCAGGTCCCACAATGGATGACCGAAGCTCACTGCAGAGCCCTGGGATGATTTGCTCAACCACCTTATTCCCTTTTCCTCATGTTCCAGAACAGGAACTTCTATGACCTTGGCTGGAAGAAGCTGTTTCTGAGGCAACAATGTTCCTCTCCACGTCCCATGAAAAGATTTTTTTTAATTTATGTCAATAACAAAGTGGTTCTCATGTGACCCCTCAGATGCCTGTTTAATCCCTTTAAAACTAGAGTAGTGCTGATGCTATCATAGCTGTGACAGGAAAGGGCAAATCTGAGAAGGATTTTTTGTGTGTGAGCCAATTTTTTTACGTTTTTTTTTTTTTTTTTTGTTTTTCGAAACAGGGTTTCTCTGTAGCTTTGGTGCCTATCCTGGAACTAGCTCTTGTAGACCAGGCTGGCCTCGAACTCACAGAGACCCACCTGCCTCTGCCTCCCGAGTGCTGGGATTAAAGGCATGTGCCACCACCACCTGGCTTGTGTGAGCCAATTTTAATTCTCATAAGGAAAGAGGAGATACATAGTATCCCAGGGATAGCCAAGTCCTACATATCAGTTAATCAATACTGTTTTTTTTTAATTCATTGAAATTGCATGTTAAATTTTATAAGTGTTCAGTAGTCCTAAAAAAGTGAGTAAGTTACAGCAATTACATCTTTCACAGATAGACATTCTGGTCCACAAAACTCATAGGAACAGAGAGCCACTGAGTTTACTTTATAGAAGCAAAGCTGAACTGCCCCGAATACTCTTAACAATGAAACAAACAAACCTATCCATAGTGCGCACTGAGGTTGTTCCAGATCCGACCCAGTGGCTTGGAAATTCACATCTGCAGCTTTTCTGACAGGGGATGGATCCTTCTGGCTTCAAACGCTGGTCTGCATTGCTTTAGTGCATGCCACTACTTGCTAGGCTGTGTCAGTGACACCATGCGTTTCTACAGGCTTTACAAAATGAAGTGAGACTACCAGACCAACTCACTGTGGCTCTGGGCATTATGCTCCCTGTGCTGTCCCACAGCTGAGAATCATTTCATCTGCCACCACCTCCTCCCCACAGTCAGTCCTCCACATATGACCCAGGGTATGGAGATTATTATTGCCCCGATTCTCTCCTGACTCTTGACCACACCAGGAACCCCTCACCTGATGGCTCTTCTGGTCTCATTTCCTGAAAAGAACCACATCATATCTTGGATCACATTCCAGCAGCATGTTTGCAGTCTGGTGAGTGTTGGGACCTTGCTAGCAGGGACCTTATATGGTCTCTGTTTCCCAACTCTACTCTCCTCTTCTTTGCCCTCTTGCCCTCACCTCTCCCACACAAGCCCCAAAGGTCTTGGGAACTAATGTCTCCATTTTCATGATGTGGGTGCTCTGTCTTCTGATCCTTGCATCTTTTCTGAAGCAGAAGTAACTGTAGGCCCATGCTCTGGGAACACTGAGTGGAACTCTATGTTACTGTTACCCCTAAACTCCTTTAAATGGTCCTGCAGAATTAACAGAAGATAATAGTCACTGCTCATTAATATTCCTTAATATAAATGGACTCAACAACTTTAAAAAGGCACAGGCTAACAGACTGGATATGAAAATGGAATCCATCCTTCTTCTGCATACAAGAAACACACCTCAACCTCAAAGACAGACATCATCTCAGAGTAAAGGGTTGGGAAAAATATTCCAATCAAATGGACCTAAGAAACAAGCTGGTGTAGCTATCAAACTAAAATCAATCAAAAGAGACAAAGAAGGACATTTCATATTAGTCACAGGAAAAATCCATCAAGAGGAAATCTCAATACTGAACATCTATACCCCAAATACAAGGACACCCTCATATGTAAAAGAAACACTTCTACAACTTAAATCAGACATTAAACCCCACACACTAATAGTGGGAGACTTCAACACTCCTCTCTCACCACTGGACAGGTCAGTCAGACAAAAATGAACAGAGAAATAAGGGAACTAACAGATGTTATGACTCAAATGGACTTAACAGACATTTATAGAATATTCCATCCAAACAGAGAAGAATATACCTTCTTCTTAGAACCTCATGGAACCTTCTCAAAAATTGACCACATACTCAGTAACAAAACAAACCTCAACAAATGCAAAAAAAAATTGGAATAACCCCATGTATTTTATCAGATCACCTTGGTTTACAAGTCAACAGCAATACTAATTCCAAAAGCCCATAAACACATGGAAATTAAACAATGCTCTCATGAATCATAAATGGGTCAAGGAATAAATAAAGGGAGAAATTAAAGAATTCCTAAAATTCAATGAAAATGACCACACAACACACCCAAATTTATGGAACACAATGAAAGCAATGTTAAGAAGAAAGTTCATAGCACTAAATGCCTACATAAAGAAGTTGGAAATATCCCACACTAGTGAATTAAAAGAACATTTGAAAACTTTAGAACAAAAAGAAGCAAACTCACCTAAGAGAACTAGATGAGAGGAAATAATGAAATTGAGGGCTGAAATCCACAAAATAGAAACAAAGAAAACAATATAAAGAATTAAAGAGACAAAGAGTCAGTTCTTTGAGAAAATCAACAAAAGAGACAAACTTTTATCCAAACTAACCAAAGGCAGAGAGAATATCCAAATTAACAAAATCAGAAATGAAAGGGGGGACATAACAACAGACATGGAGGAAATACAGAGAAACATCAGGTCATATTTTGAAAATCTGTACTCCAATAAATTGGAAAACTTAAAGGAAATTGACAACTTTCTGGATAAATATCACTTACCAAAATTAAATCAAGACCAGATAAACAAATTAAACTGACATATAACTGCTGAAGAAATAGAAGCAGTCATTAAAAAGTCTCCCAACCAAAAATAAACAAACAGACAAACAAACAAACAAACAGGAAAACAGCCCAGGACCAGATAGTTTTAGCTCAGAATTCTACAAGATTTTCAAAAAAGAACTAATACCAATACTCCTCAAATTCTTCCACACAATAAAAACAGAAGAAACATTGCCAAACTCTTTTTATGAGGCTACAATTACCCTGATACCCAAACCACAGAAAGACATTACTAAGAAAGAGATTACAGACCAATCTCACTCATGAACATTGATGTAAAAATATGCAATAAAATACTGGCAAATCAAATTCAAGAACACATCAGAACCATCATTCATCACCATCAAGTCAGCTTCAGCCCAGAGATGTAGGGATGGTTCAACATACAAAAATCTGTCAACATAATCCACCATATAAACAAGCTGAAAAAATAAAAACCATATGATCATCTCATTAGATGCCAAAAAAGCTTTTGACAAAATACAACATCTCTTCATTATAAATGTCTTGGAGAGAGCAGGGTTACAAGGAACATACCTAAACATAATAAAGGTAATATACAGCAAGCCAACAGCCAACATCAAACTAAATGGAGAGAAACTCACAGTTATCCCACTGAAACTAGGAACAAGACAAAGTTATCCACCTTTTCCATATCTATGATATATAGTTCTTGAGGTCTTAGCTAGAACAATAAGACACCAAAAGGAGATCAAGGGGGATACAAATTGGAAAAGAAGTCAAACTCTCACTATTGGCTTATGATATGATAGTTTATATAAGCAATCAAAAAAATTCTATGAAGGAACTTCTACAACTCATAAACATTTTCAGTAATGTAGCAGGATACAAGATAAACTCAAAAACATCAATAGCCCTCCTGTACAGAGATGATAAATGGGGTTAGAAAGAAAGCAGAGAAACATTACCCTTCACAATAGCCACAAATAGCATAAAATATCTCAGAGTAACTCTAACCAAACAAGTGGAAGACTTGTATGGCGAGAACTTTAAATCTTTGAAGAAAGAAATTGAAGAAGATAGAACAATCTCCCATGCTCTTTGGTCAGTAGAATTAACATAGTAAAAATGGTGATCTTACCAAAAGCAATCTACAGATTCAATGCAATGCCTATCAAAATCTCAGCAAATTCTTCACAGACCTTGAAAGAATGGTACTTAACTTCATATGGAAAAGCAAAAAACCCAGGATAGCCAAAACAATCCTGTACAATAAAAGAACTTCTGGAGGCATCACAATCCCTGACTTCAAACTCTACTACAGAGCTATAGTAATGAAAACAGCCTGGGACTGATATAAAAATAGACAGGAGGACCAACGGAACCAAATCAAAGACACAGATATTAATTCACACACCTTTGAACACCTGATTTTTGACAAAGAAGCAAAAAAATATCAAATGAAAAAAAGAAAGCATATTTAACAAAGGATGCTGGCATAACTGGATATTAACATGTAGAAGAGTGAAAATAGACCCATATCTATCACCATGCACAAAACTCTGGTCCAAATAGATGAAAGACCTCAACATAAAGCCAGCCACACTAAACCTTATAGAAGAGAAAGTGGGAAGTATACTTGAATGCATTGGCACAGGGAACCACTTCCTAAATATAACCCCAGCAGCAGAGACACTAAGAGAAACAATTAATAAATGGGACCTCTTGAAACTGAAAAGCTTTCTGTAAAGCAAAGGACACGGTCAACAAGACAAAATGACAGCCTACAGAATGGGAAAAGATCTTCACTAACTCCACATCAGACAGAGGTCTGATCTCCAAAATCTACAAAGCACTCAAGAAATTGGTCATTAAAAGAACAAATAATCCAATAAAAAAATGGAGTACAGACATAAACAGAGAACTCTCAACAGAGGAATCTAAAATGGCTGAAAGACACTTAAGGAAATGTTCAACATCCTTAGTCATCAGAGAAATGCAAACCAAAACAATTCTGAGATTCCATCTTACACCTGTAAGAATGGCCAAGATCAAAAACACTGATGACAACTTATGCTGGAGAGGTTGTGAGGTAAAGGGAACACTCCTGCTTTGCCCATGAGAATGCAAGCTGGTGCAACCCTTTTGGATTTCAGTGTGGCAATTTCTCAGAAAATCAGGAAACAACCTTCCTCAAGACCCAGCAATAATACTTTTGGGTATATATCCAAAGGATGCTCAATCATGCCACAAAGACATGTGCTCAACTATGTTCAGAGCAGCACTGTTTGTCATAGCCAGAACCTGGAAACAACCTAAATGCCCCTCGACCAAAAAATGCATAGGAAAATGTGGTACATTTACACAATGGAGTACTAAGCAGCAGAAAAAATGACATCTTGAATTTTATGGGCAAATGGATGTAACTAGAAAACATTATTTTGAAATGAGGTAACCCAGATACAGAAAGACAATTATCACATGTACTCACTCATAAATGGTTTTTAAATATAAAGCAAAGAAAACCAGCCCACAAATCATAATCCCAGAGAACCTAAACAATAATGAGGACCCTAAGAGAGACACACATAGATCTAATCTACATGGGAAGTAGAAAAAGATAAGACCTCCTGAGTAAATTGGGAGCATGGGGACAATGGGGGATGATTGAAGGGGAGGGGAGAGACATTGAGGGGAGCAGAGAAAAACGTAGAGCTCAATAAAAATTTAAAAAGGAAAAAAATGATCCTGCAGAAGCTGGGATCTCTGTAGGCTTCATTGGTGACCAAAACCTTGCTCTGTGGCATATGTTGTATTGGCTTTTATAAGGATTTCACCATTTAGTGCTGGTTCTTCTAGAACTCACAGAAATCTGCCTAGCTCTCTCTCCCAAATGCTGAGATTAAAGGCCTGTGCCACCACATCCAGCAGTGACTGTTGACTGGATTAAAGCCAACCTGTGGGAGGACGCCCACAGCACAGTTCTTGTACAGTCTCTACAGATGCCATATTGACCTGATGTAATGTCTGAGTGCAGCTGCCAGTGCTCAGGGAAAGGAGAGAAAGGAGCTGTTTCTTGGATCTAGAGCAGTGATTCTCAACCTTCCTAATGCAGAGACTCTTCAATACAGTTCCTCATGTTGTGGTGATCCCCCCACCATAAAATTATTTTATTGCTTCATTATAACTATAATTTTCCTACTGTTATGAATTGTACTGTAAATATCTGATTGCATGTTATCTTATAATCTACCCCGTGGGAGTAGCAAACCCCAGGTTGAGGCCTGTTGGTCTAGTGTTTCCAAATAGGTAAATGTGGAAAGTGACCTTAGTGATGTGTGAAGACCATATGAATGTATGTTGCCGTGTACAGGGCTGGACACTTATGATCAAAGTTATATATTTTCTGTTATGTATTTTTATGTAGTGTGTGTGTGTGTGTGTGTGTGTGTGGTCGCAAGGGTCTGTTAATTCAGGTGAATGTGTGTATATGTGTCTCTCTGTGTATGTGTGCAAATATTGGCATTTCTTTGTATGCATGCAGAGGCTAGAGTACAAACTGAGGAGCTGTTCCCTTATTTTTTGAGACAGTCTCTTACTAGCTTCAAGTTTGCTAAGTAAACTGGGCTGGCTAACCAGTGAGCCCCAAGGACATACCTGTCTCAGCTTCCTTTTACTGGGAGACAATTCACTCAGCTGTGTTTGATTTGATCTGGCTGCATCTGCCTCTAGAGCTAATATTAAAGGCCAGGCCCAATTTGCCATGCTCTCCAGATGGATACTAGGGATCAAGCTCAGAATGCATATTCCCAACAGCAAACACAATATGGACTGAGACATCTGCTTGTTCCATACACTTATGACTAAAACAACTGTATTTCTATGACTTAATTATCTGTGAACAATGTAAATCTGAGGACACTCAGCCAGGACAGGTGGAAAGCATGCATTGAGCTTGCTCTCCTAGAGTCTCGGCCTTTAGCGTTTGTTCCCTTCTCGCTGTGAACTTCTAACAGCTGTTCCCCATTCCTTCTTATCCAGAAAGGATCTGCTCACTCCTCATCTCTCACCAGCAGTCAGCACCACCATGCAGAGCCCCTCCATTGTCACCTCTGCAGTCACCACAGCTGGACTAGAGGACACAGAGGGACAGAGGAATCCTTCACATGTGCACCTGAGAGCCACAGTGGCCACAGCTGTGTTCATAACACCAGTCTATGTGTTGATAATCTTCCTCTCGTGGAAACAAAGGTAAATGGTCCAGGACAGGGCCTCACCTGAGATATCCCTCTGAGTTTTCACAGTTGTGAGACATCGAGATAGGTAAATGTATTAGTCAGGGTTCTCTAGAGTCACATACATATACATGCTGCATGAAAATAAATTTTAAAAAGTAGAAAAATACTGAAATATATAAGGATATTTGTATAATGGAAAATGTTATACAATAACTCCTTACAATGCAAAACAGTCTAAAATTCAATGCAATCCTATTCAAATCCCAAATGCTTTTTTGTAAAGATAAATGACTTGGCTTCTAAAATCAAAAGGATTATAAGAAACAAATATGGGAACACAGTGGGCGACACCCTAATACCAACATTGGGAAGTGCACAGGGGGAACTAAGAGTACAAGATCAACTGAAGTAACATGGAAAATTGAAGGTCACCCTGGCTTCCACAAGACCTTGGACACACATGGATTCAGAACAGACTTAAATCCATGGTAAGCAGAAGAGTACAGCATAGGAGCAGAGATGAGCAGACAGTGGAGTGCAATGGAAAGCACAGAAATGCAGACTTGAGCATGCAGGGCCTGGTGTAAGAAGAACAGCTGAGGGCTGGAGAACAACAGACTGGGAGGCAGCAGAAGTCTGACTGGGATTCCAAACCTTAGATTGAATCTGCAGGGCACAACAGCTTGTACTCACAGGGAAAGTCAGAGAGCCCATTTCCAGGGGGACAAAAGGGACGCATTGTGAGTGCAAAGCAGGGAGAGCAGGGAAGGGACATGAGTTCAAGGCAGGGGAAGGAAGCAAAGGAAGAAGGGCATGGACGAGGGAACATGGAGCTGGGGAGTGGTCCTCTGATGGGTCGTGTTTTGCAGAAGGACAGCTGAGAACTAGCCTCAAGTCCTGGTGACTCTCAGACCTGTGCCTGAGTGTCTGCTGCAGAGCTGCCCTGGGCCCCTAATGTTTCTGAACACAGAGAACAGCTGAGAGGCAGATAGAAGATCAGCATGACTGCCTCCCTGACAATGTTTCTTCTCCTACAGGCCAACAGAATGAAGCCAAAACCCCAGCCAGGTAAGCGACTGTCATCCCATGGAGCAGGCGAGCAGAAGTTGGTTATAAGAGGCATGCAAGAAAGCTAAAGAGACAGTTGAGTTAGAAAGCCCTTGGACATGGGCAGGAGGACATGAGTTTAGTTGGGAGCACACACATTATAAATTTGTAGTTCAAGTTCTGGACAAATGTGACATCCAGAGTCGTGGTGTTGTCTGTCCAGGTAGTCTAGCATTATTGCTGAGTTCCAGGCCAATAAGAGACCATGTCATAAAAAATAATGTGGATTCTTCAAGGGCATAAATCATGGCCATGACATTTCTAAGTTCATTTTAAATAAAGCATTTGAAAATTAAATATTAATGGACAAAAGAAAAGTGGGGAGCAAAGGGATAGCTCCATGGGAAAAGGTGTCTGCAGCCAAGCCCAGTGACATGAGTTCATTTTGGGGACCCAAATTGTGGAAGTAGAAAACTGACTATGGAAAACGGTCCTCTCCTTCTTAAGCGTAGTACTGTCTGTTAGTCCCCAGCTAACAGAACTCCAGGAGCCAGGATCTCTTACCAGGGTGGTGAGTTTCCATCAAAGTAGGGCTTGCTGACTACACACCCTGCATCTCACCAGCTTCCTTGTTTCCTGCTGAGGATCCAAGAGCAGGGCTGCAGGCCTGTGCTGTGAAACACACATCCTTGGACAGGTACAAGGAGAGAACCCCCACATCTGCTGTGTGAACTCTGATTTCCTCTCCTCAGAACCCAGGTCAATCTGTCTGTGTCTGGTCCTGAGATCCCAACTCTGCTGTTTCCTATCTGTCCATGGAGTTAATAAAACTTATTAATAAATGTCTTCCTCCAAACAATGCATCTCATGTCTCTCTTAATACCCCACATGAAATCTTAGAGAATATCAGATTGTGTTTAGAAGCAGGGACACTGAGAGTGGCAGGGACCACAGTGAAAACCACTGCCTGAAAATTCTGGTTCCTCCCTTAATCCATAGACACAATCACTTCAGCTACAGGCCCCAAGTCCTCCATGCTCCTCATCAGGTGACAGACCATGGCTTGTTTTGGTTCATATTCAGCTTACTCTCCTCACAGGCCCATCTACAAACACTCGCTTTCCTTATTTTCTGCCATGATGATATTGTGACCTCTGGGGTCTCCCCTAGGACAAGACTTCCTTCCCAAGTCCAGTCTGTCTTAACATTTAATAGTCCATGGGTCAGTTTCTACCAAAGGGCCCACTGGGACACAAGGACAGCATCCATACTGACCAATAAGGATGAAGTCCAGTCTGCTTTCACAGCCAGAGGTGGTGCATGGGCATGTGGCAGTGTGGCTGTAGTTGACCCCCATGTGCCCATAGGGAGTGGCACTATTAGGAGGCATAGCTTTGTTGGAATAGATGTGGCCTTGTTGGAGGAAGTGTGTCATCATGGGGGTGGTTTTTAGGTCTCTTGTGCTCAGGCTACAGTTATGGTAGATGAAGTTCACTTCCTAATGCCTGTGGATTCAGATGGATGACACTCAGCTCCTGCTCCTGCTCCATGTCTTCCTGAATGCTACCATGTCCCACCATGAAGACAATGGACTAAATCTATGAAACTGTAAGCCACCCCAAATTAATTTCCTTTATAAGAGTTGCCATGCTCATGGTGTCTCTTGACAGCAATAGAAACCCTAAGACAGGGGGCTGGAGAGATGGCTCAGTGGTTAAAAGCCCACACTGCTTTTCCAGAGGTCCTGAGTTCAATTCCTAGCAACCACATGGTGGCTCACAAACATCTGTAATGAGATCTGGTGCCCTCTTCTGGCATGCAGGCGCACATGGAGACAGAATGTTGTATACATAATAAATAAATCTTTAAAAAAAAAAAGAAACTTAACAGACATGCGGGATTCGGATTCAACAGTCACAGCCCTGCATAGATGCAGCTCTTATTCCCTCAATGACAAGCCTATAATTTATATCAATCGGGGTTATTTGCTGAGTCAGTGAAAAATTGTTCCATCCCCATGGGACTAGCTAAAGACAGGAGTAATGGAGAAGTCACTAAGGCTTCTCCTGACTAAAGTAGAGTCTTCTGGGGCAGCTGCGAGATGTCTGCTGTGGTGTAACTGGATCCAACCCTCTGAGGCTGAACTCAGCATCAGCTGTAGTCACAGTGATCTTGGTAGCTGGGGTGGTGACTCCTCTGAGCACCCATGAGGTGTTCATACAAGCAAGCTGCCATGATGACTGTCTGCCTAGCCATCTGAAGGAAGGTCCATTTACCATCTCCTCTGTCTAGGTAGCTGGGAACAGAGAAGAGGCCTCATGGATGGTACTCCAACAGTCATGTGCCTTGCCATACAAGTTTCCATTATTAAAAAGGGAGGAACAACAAAGGGGCCTATAAAAAGTATTGAACAGAAGCAACATTCTCAACAACATTTAGGTAAAGTTCCTCAGGGTGAAGGGAATGTGACTATTTGAGTGGGATCAGACATGGGGTCTAGCTGGGCTACTACTCTTTAGGATTTCTGTTCCCCAGCCAGGAATCCGGGCATGGTGCCATAATCTTGTAATCCCAATGACTGACAGGTAGAAATAGAAAGATTATGAATTGGAAGCTATCATTAGTACCTATAGAGTCTGAAGCCAACCTGGGCTCCATGAGACTCTGTCTTGAGACCAACACACCAAAGCTAACCAAAACTCCAAACAGTAGAGAGGTCATGGAGGCAGGTCATCCATTAGTTCACCTTGGTTGAAGACAGAGAACCTGAAGATGTAACCAGTTTTTCTTTAGATCACTGAAACAAATTTTGTGACTATTAATAGTTTCATTTAAGCAATATATAAAGTTAAAGAGGAGATTGAGAGTTTCTCAGTTTCTGTGACCTCAAACTCAATGACATATGATTTCCTTCCTCTGCCTTGGCTATCTTCAGAATTTGGGGGATTTCATACCACAGGAGTAGGTGACAGACCTGGTTACCCCACCACTCACTGGACTCTAGGACTTAGTAGATGGTATCTTCTGGTGGCTTTCCTCTACAAGGATGGAGGGAGGTGCTCCTGCTGAGTTTGGGCAGCACATGACAGAGATGAAGATGATTATGTCATCCTAAGGGAGAAGAAGGGTTCAGATGGGTCCAGGGCAGCTATACTATTGTGAGGTTCTAGTTGCAGCCTAAGTATCCAGTCTACACCACCAGCCTCCATCTTCCACCCACTCTGGCATCTCCTCAACTCTCTTCAGGACCCACTCTGAGCAGCTACTCTGGATTCCTTCTGGGCTGTCTTAGTTGTCACTGGGGAAAAGAATTCTACGGTGGGAGAGTAGGTGGTGGGACAGATTAGTGGACAGACGGGCGGTTTTCATCTGAGTTATCTGCTGGCTCAGGGCCCATCTCCCCTTCGCTGTGTGTTATTTGAGGGAAGTTTTTGGAATTGGATGGGTCAGACAGAAATAGGAAGGGTTGTGCCTGTTCTCTGCCACCACTGTCATGGGAAGACACAGCTGGGTATAAAATCAGAGTCTGAATGCTGGGAACACCATCAGGAACTGAAGTCTGAAGAGTCACAGAGGCTGGCCTCGGGAGGCCATGCTTACTCAGGATGAGGACTGGGTAAACGTGGTGGCAAATCAGCTATGGATGTCTCCTTGCATATGTCTGTGTCTGTATTCAGGAGCATATGTGTGCAAGTGTGTGCTCACCAATGTGGAGGTCAGCGGACAGCCCTAGGTGTTACTACTCAGGACACATTCCACTTGGATTTGTTTGGTTGGTTTATTTATTTTTTTTTTTGAGACAAGATCTGTATAGCCATTGCTGGCCCAGAACTGGATCTATAGATTATGCTAGCTTTTAACTTACTGAGATCTACTCATGTTTGCCTCTGACTCTGCCTCTGCCTCCCCAAAGCTAGAATGAAAGGCATGTGCAACCATGCCTAGCTCACTGTTTTAACTTTTAAAATTACGTTTATTTATTCTGTGGGTGCAGGGCACACTTGTGTTATAGCCTGAGCAGCAGCCAGGTTCTAAAACTGCAGTCTGACACTCCCTGTGGTTACATGTATATAAAAGCCCCATGTGTGCACTTCCACACATGGAAGGCTGCTCTTCCACAAAAAGTGCCCCTCCCCATGGCTGAAGGGCCCAGTCACTGCTATTAGGGGAAACTGGGTTCTCACTGCAGGAGTCTGATTACAGCATCCTGGACAGAAATCACATCTGACAGCAGTGTCCCTATGGGCATCCAGTTGAGTCCAGGGCTTGAAACTGAACAGAGCCCATGACTTGGGATTGAGGGGCCAGCAGGTGGCAGCAGTGAGGCTGAACACAAGGCAAAGCTGGATTCCTGAAGCGCCAACCTGAGCCTGCTGTATAAAAATGCTGGAGACCAATAACTGACATAATGCAGGCTCATGGGGGGGGCAACCCCTTCTTCAGAAACTTAGCCATCAAGTGACCTTTCCTACAGATCCTAGACTGTAAAGAAAGGCCAAGTGAAACCTAGAGGTGAGTACTCATGACCAAGAGGGCCCCCTCTCAGTCCCACTAAGACGAAAGACAATACTCATCTGGTAACATGCTTACCTGCCTGACACGCACAGAACCCTAGGTTCTATTTCCAGCATGGGACAAAGGGGCATGATGGGGTACACCTGTCACCCGGCACATGGGAGGGCAGAGAGGAGGATCTGTAGGAGTTCAAAGTCATCCTTAGCTATATAACAAGTTCAAGGCCCAGCCTGGGCTACATGAGACCCCATCCAATAAAGTGGGACTTTCTGAAAGGTAGAATAGGCCCTGTCCCCTCTACTGACTGATAGATCTTAACCTGCGTCCATCTCGGAGAGGAGCAGCATGGAGACTCACCACGCGACTGCCTGAAGCGTCTCCCCCTAACTCTACTTTCTTGTTCCCACAATTCTGTTCTGTCTACTCCACCTACCTAATTTTCTGTTCTTAAAGGGCCAAGGCAGTTTTCTTTATTAATTAACCAATGAAAGAAACATAGACAGATAACTCTCCTCCATCATTTCCCCTTTTTCTGTTTAAACAAAAAAGAAAGGCTTTAACTTTAACATAGTAAAATTACATGTAACAAAACAGTTATCAAGCAAGTATTACAGTTACAATATTTAAATCTATTTTATCTTTTATCATAACTAAGGAAAGCTATAACTATCTATTTATTTTTTAACTCCATCAAAGACTCCAGAAGGATATAATGCTACCTAAGTAAATAAGAAATAAGTAACTTATAAAACTCTAGAAATGACAGAGACAACTCGCTGCCTGGACAGTCACCCAAAGTTCCTCTGTACCGTTGAGGCATCCATCTTCAGCCTTCAGGCCCATAGTGTCCAACAGACTTTTTTATGAAGCAGGAAATTCCAAAGACAGTTCAGTCACTTTCTGTTGTGTCCTGCAGAACGTCTCGCAGACTCTTTCATGAATCAGGAACCCCAAAAGGCCATCTCACCTTTAGGCAAGTTCAGCAGTCCTCTTTTTGTGGATTCCTTGTGTCCAGTTTATGCAACAGTCCAGGCAAGAGCAGTTTCTTGCCCAAATGGCTAACAAACTCCATAAGTAGCCTCTTCAATGCCCATCTTCCTCTCGAAGTAGATTGGTGCTGCCAGGAGCAGACGTGTCTCATTGTCATGAAAAACCCTAAGTTATTAAAACATTAAATGCCATATTTTGCAGTCTTTGAAAGATATGAAGAATATCTATCTAACTGAAATATATCTCTACATATCTAGAAAATCTAATAACATGACTACAAGCTTAACTATTATCAATGATTATCCATTAACAACCTATATTTCCTAATTATACATTACAATTTTTAAAATGAACTACACAATCAAAATAGCTTAATCAAAATCAGAAATACATATACATATAACAAATTGACCTTAAAATCCATACCAATGCAAATTATTCATATCTATATCATATCCCCCTTTAAATGTAAAAGAACATTTATAAACAATATTTGGGAATGTGGGCGCAGTTATTTCTCTCCAAACTGCTTCCTGCTGAATGGGGGCGCTGTTATTTAGGTCTTTTATGGTGTAACCTGTGTGCTAGGTTCCTCTCAGTTGGCAGTTGAGTGAAGTAATTTTTTGAAGATGTTTATAGCAACCTTTCAGGAGGGCGTGGTCTATCATACCATATTGGGATAGAAGCAATCCACAGAGTCTCGTCCTCTGTGAAAACAAAAGAAGAAACTCTTTTCCGATACCAAGCGGGCAAGGTTTTTAAGTGGATTTAGTGACCACGTTGGAGCGCCAATCTGTAGTGTGAAGCGGCGGGGCTGCTGACTGATGGACTATTTGGGCCTAAATCATCCCAAAGTTTCTATGCTCTGCATCCAGGACAGGATGGATGGATATAGAAGTGTGTCCATATGCAGCTGGCAGTGAGGCCGTGAGAATGAGGTCCATGACCATGAGAGCTCAGGCCATGGGATATGAAGACCATGGGAATTGTGAGGAAGCTAGAGAAAGCAGACACAACAGAGGGCAGTCTGCATAGCCACTTGCAGAGAAGCATGGAGAAGACAATCAATGCCAGGAAATCTAAGGGAATGGGAAGTCACCTCTGCCCTTGTCACTCAGAGAGAATGATGCCACTTCCTCTGGTACAATCACATTTTCCTGCCTTTCAGGGAACTGATGGCACCTTGTCATGGAAAAGGGTAGGAATGACCCTTCTACGGAACCAGCCCTTTGGCCACCACAGCCACTGCTCCATCTCTCATGAATCTAATCACAGACCAACTGTGTCCACTCTCAGAGATGTCCCAGGCAATATGTCATGAGTGACACATTGCTGTTCTGAGCCTTCTTTGCCCACTTCATTCCAAGAAGGCTCTACAACAGCCACAGCTAGAAGTAACCACTCAAGCCACATAAACATGGAAAATTCACAGAGAGTCTGGATTCTTTGTATTATTGTGTTTTCTTTAAAGTTTTTGACTGTAAAGGAGCTATGTACAGAAAGACATTTCATTGTATGGGCTGCTAAGCTGATGAACCTGCATATATGCTCTAAAGGTATCTTTTTTTCTCACAGGAAGACCCTCTTTATTTGATTAAACAAAAATAAAATAAGCTGCATAGGAACAATTTTAAAGTCCATAGAGACACCGGCTTTGTTTTAAGGCTGTAGTAGCTGATACGTCGCCTTGCTACTTCCCCAGCCTTCTCTGTGAACCACAGAGATACATTCAGAAGCCTGTGAGCTCACAGGAGGTTTGGAACGCTGCTCCACTGGCTCGTCACCTGCTCATTGCCCGTCATGCCTGCGGCTGGCAATAATAATGCTTAAGGTTTTAAAAGGTAAAAGTCCAAAAGCAGGGAAAGGGATTTACCCCAAATTTAAAAAAAAAAAATTAATTAAAAAAAAGGCTTTTGCTTTGAGGTTTGGGGATAGTTTCCCTAATGACCCACTGCCTTGATGAGCTCTGATATGCCACAGCAATTCCAAGAGTGGCAGAGGCAGTTGGAGTCCCAGGTGGGCCAGCAGTGAGGGCTCCGGGGCCAGGGGAGGAATGCTGGCAGTGTGCTCCTCCCATCAGCTTGTTGTGAGAAGAGACAACATCAGGCAACACTCCTCCAAGAATTCCACCCAGATCTGTAACCATTCTTTAAAAACAAAAACAAACAAACAAAAAAGGGGAGACCCAACTGAGTCATAGATTCTATAGTTACGTAAAAATTAAAGTTTCTTTTCTTTTTTTCTTTTTTGGCTGACCAGGCATGAGAGCTCATGGACAGTATTAAACAAGATCCATAAAAACAAAAACCGAACAACCCTCCCACCCACAACTACATGTAACATGCTAGTTAAACATCACTAATCACCCACCCTCACCAGCACTGAAGTCAAGGGAAAAGACATTTACCATCGTAAAAACAAGAGAGTCCCATAGGTATGAAGAGTCTCCCTCTAGAGGAGGCCAACTACCCAGACTGCTAGAAACACCAAGAACCATTGCAAAGCTGGTTACAGAGAAAGTAAACACATTGCTGGCACGAGGGCCAACATTCAGCCAGTGTGCTCTGAGATAGCCTTAAGATACGACCTGAGCTCATAAGTTAATACAATCGTTAAAAGAAGGTCTAAGACCATGCAGATACACAAAAACATTTAGAACCGTTGTTGGTTAAATGACGATGGAAAACAGCCCACAAGGCTGGATCTGTTAACCCGTGAGACCAGTTTTAAAAATAGACATTATTGAGGTTTTTCTTCATGTGACATTTATTCATAAACTCAAAACCCAGTTACTCTGGTGGCCTTCAGGATGCTTTCATCCAGGTAGACCCGAAGGCTACCGGGATGTACAGAGGTAGAAGGTTAACAGTACAGCATTTCCTGATAATGTGCTTCTCAAATTTAGCAAGTATTTAACAAACAAGAAAAGGGGAAGGGGGCACAATAAATGTCAAAGTGTTGCCTTTGGTAGGAAGAACAAATCAAAACAAAGAGCAATGCAGACGCCACCAGCCACTGTAGAGAGGGCTGCACCACGGTGGCAGCCATCCTGCTGGGTGCAGACAGCTACAAATACAATCACGAAGTCAGAGATTCTCATTCCCTTCAAATACCTGATGCTCCACTAGACCTTCAGGGTTCACACGGAAAGGGTAAGTTTGCAGACACTCCTAACAGGTAAAAGAGCTTTCTCTTGAAGAGAAGAGAGACCCAAAGGCCTTTATTCTTCTAAAGTTCTCCATTAGGTCAGAAGCAGTTCCTAATACTGCATGCAAACTGGGTTTGTGGCAGGGGAATGCAAGATTGGTTGAGAACTACTTGGATGAATGACTATACTGACCTTACATCTCTTGTTCAAGTTCAAATATTTCACTATCGGAAGTCAAGTCTGGGTTCCTAAACGCTGTCTTCAAGGCAGTCTGCCTACTACCCACAGGATTAACACCATCTTCTCAAGACCCACCAGGTGCTGGCATGAGGTAGATGACTTTGCCAAAAGTGAGGTAGAAAAATCTAATAAACCAAGCAGTGTGGCAATAAGATCTAATAAAACCAACAGGGCGGTGTGTCCTCTGACCCTGGCTCAAACGAAACCAGACAAAGCCCTTGGATGTCAGGAGGTGATATGTCAGCCTCATTACAGTCCCAGACTGTCAGAACCTCGGTAGCAGAGGGACGTTCTAAATACATACATTTTGGCACCAGAGTGAGTGTGTGTGTGTGTGTGTGTGTGTGTGTGTGTATCTCTGTGTGCGTATACACATATTTCTTAAACAACAGGAAAAACAGGCCTACAAACTTTGGCATACAATCACTACCTACTAGAACACAGCAACCCTAGAACCTCCCAAACCCAAAAGACAACACACACAAACTACTGTGCTGCTTCAAGCCTAAAAGACTTCCCAACTCAAACAACTAAGCTTTGGCTTAACTACAGTGACACAGACTGAGCCATCCACCTCATCCTGGATCCTGCATACCTCATACCTGCATCCTGGCAGCTTCTTTGGCCCAACACTAAGTCCAGTTCTGTTTAGGGTACCCTTGTATGTTTCCCCAGATAAGTTAAGACTTAAAGAGGGTATTAGTTAAGGAGTTCTGTGCACCTGGGGGACAGCTCAGACAACTGGGCATCAAGCCAAATTTAGGAGTCACCTGCCAGCCACAGCAGTACACAGGATTGGGTAGCTTCATGAACAAATTGAGAGATTAGTGATGATTGTGTAATGTTACACAGGTGGCAACCAGGTGTCTAATACTCTCTAGGGACGTCCCAATGCCCACCGTCTCCAGCCTGCCTGCTGGACAGGGCGGATCTCCATGAGAACCACCGCCTGTCTCGTCTCTCATCTTCACTCACAACTCAGGACCTGGTCTCTCTCCTGTCGTACCCTCGCATCGCCTCAGAATGGCAGCAGGCGTGCACAGGAATGCAAGTGGCGAACTCACGCTAGGGTGCACCAAACATGGCTTGCATCACGATAAGGAACAGTCCACATTCTAACACGCTTCAAAGTGCTTAGCACCAGTTCCCCCCACAGGCCAGGAATTAGATCCCAGGTGACCACAAATGGCCACTTGTTTTAGAAACAAAAAGCTCTCCAAGTGTGACCATGTTCTTAGAAGGCAGTCATATTCCATTCTGGATACCAAAAGCTAAGGAGACACATACCTCTCAGGACACTCCCACTTTGCCCTAAGCCTTCACTGGCCTATCCACTTAACTACTCTTTAAGACCTGACATTTCAACCACAAGGTGGAAACCCAGGCTGAGTGATCCAATCCTAAGTATAATATCAAATATTTTTGTCGTAATTCACCCAGAAATTTCCCACTGGACAGCTGATACTCCTGCCACGCAAGCTGTGAAAAGGATCGGAAAAAACTAAAACAGCACTGAAAAACAGCTTTTCCCTGGCCACGATTAAAATCGGGTTTCTAAGAATGTTACCAAGACTCGTCTCTTCGCCTGGAATCTTCATGAAGGACGTAAAGTCGATTGTGTTGAGTGTTTAAGGGTAGATGTTAGGCAGACTGGGGGGAGGAGCCCCCTCTTGGTTCTCTGTCCTATAAAAGCCAGTGTAACACTCAGGGGGAACAATAAAGGCTAAAGGCGTATGAACTGGGGAAGGATCCACTATTAAGTTTCAAAACAGGAGCTTGTGCTGAGTAAGCTCTCCTCCGTGCTCCTTCCTCTCTGGACATCCCAGGAACCTAGAAATGGGGAGTCAGCAGCGGAAGCTACTTTCAGGGTTCCTTGATTGTGTGCCACTCTCCCTGATGAAGGGACTCTCCCCGCTTCCCCATTTGGGTCGCTGAGAAATTACAAGTCCTGTGAATGAACGCCATAGTCCATACTGGCAAGTTAAATGTCCCAAAGCAATCTGATTGACCCATCACACAACTGCCCATCATCACCTTCTCCTTGGGATGACAGAAAGAAAACTGCTCCATTTATTAACTTTCTCTTTTAAAACCAACTGCATTCTGGGCAGAAACTGATCATCTGGTCTGTTTAGGGCAGGAGCTTTCCGTCCTCAGCCAGCGATGCGAGAGCCCCCTTCGAATCAGATCTGATTTCAGTAGTGAGGAATAGAGGCACGAAAGGTCTTCGTCCTGAGACAGACAGTAGCAAGAAGACCCACCCAATCTGCAGTTTACCACAAAACAGTCCCTACGTGGCATGGGAGCCACACCCCCCATTTCTATTCTTTGGTACAGGTTTTTTAAGGGATATATATTGTGTCCTGCACTTTAGGTTGGGGGTGATTTGGTTTACAAATGCTTTACATTCAAAGGCCTTTGGGGGAGGGAGTGGGGTTCACGTTAACCTTTAGGTCTGACTCCACTCAGGTACAAGGATCCTGAGAATGAGACCTGAGCCAAGGGGGTGGAGATGAGGTGCTCCTACTTGTCATTCAAACATTCTTCTATATTCCCTGAACTTCCAAAGCAGGAAAAAATTGTGCTTTTTCAAATAAAAGTTTATCCCTTTGTCTACTACAAACTCTTGCAGAACGCTCACTCTTGTGACAGGATCCCCACCCTCCCAAACAGTCCCTGACTTGGTGGTGTCTCACTTCCCCAGCACCCCTAAATTCTGTGGCACCGTGGCCCACATCTGAAAAGCTCCTCTCTGAGAACAAGGTCAACTTATTTGCTGATACCTAAGTCTTTATAAACAACAAAACACAGAAACTTGAGAACACTTTTAACTGAGAGTCCTGAGCTAAACCTATTTCTTAGAAAGCAAACTGGGAGGAAAAGTTTCCCAGGGATGTCATGTGTCAAATCCATCCCCCCTTCCCCCCCAAGGCGAAGATGGCTTTGAAACAACACACACACACACACACACACACACACACACACACACACACGACCTTCCTTAGCAGAAACAAAGACCAGACACCTAAAACATAAATGGTCTGTTTTTCTTGGCTAGCAAGCCACAGCCATCCTAGGCATGAAGATGTTAGACTCTGAGGTAACCCGAGAACAGAGGAAATCTCTGTTGCAGCATGGAAAAAAATCAAACCAAACAACCTAACCCCACACATACACAGTATTCTCAAGAACACAAATACACTAGAATTATGAATTTTAAATCCTATCTTTCCAACATCTTATACTTAGTAGTTTTTTTTTTTTTGGGTTTCCTTGGCTCAATCTACAAAATGCACCCCACCCTATTCTTCCAGTGCCCTCGAGGTTGAAGAGTGCTGGCCTGTGCACTCCACACCCTCAAGAGGGAAGGGACTGTGAGCTCCATGGAGGAGCAGGGGGTTGCTTGAAGGACATGCAAAGGTCTGAGGTAGATAGAAATTATCACTTCACAGGCTCAATCCCTGCACAAGAGAATTACATTCAACTGTAAATAAAAAGAAAGAAAAGGAAAAAAAAAAGATGAGGTAGGACTTAAGCTATGTTGTACTTCTGTTTTCTTTAAAAAATAAAAAAATAAAAAAGGGGAGAAAAAGAAATATCCCTGAGACAATTTCTTCTTTGTTATTCAAGAGAGAGAGAGAGAGAGAGAGAGACGCACCACACACACACCCTAAACACAGAAACCCTGAAGTTGTGATTAGAAGATGAGGATTCGATTGTTGCCAACGTCCACCACGACGATCAATCCATCCGGGGTGACCGCGATACCTGAGGGGTGGTCCATCTGCCCAAAGCCACTGCCTTGATCACCGAACTTGCACAGGAAGTTGCCATTGGCCTCAAACATCTGCACCCGGTGATTTCTGGAATCGGCCACAATGATTCGACCTTCCTGGTCCACGGCTACACCCTGTGGTCGGAGGAACTGTCCATTGTTGCTGCCCTCTGAGCCGAAGAAGCCTGCCGATTGGCAATCAGGGTGAATGACCAGAAGCCGGTGGTTGTTGAAATCAGTGACGACCAAGTGACCCTCGTGGTTGAAAGCCACACCCCGTGGAGAGTCAAAGTACTTCCAGAGAGCCCTCTCGAAGCCATACTTATTCAGGAAGACCCCATCAGGCCCAAACAGCTGGATGCGGTGGTTCCTGGTGTCTGAGACCAGGATCTTACCCTCAGAATTCACTGCTATATCCCACGGGTAGTTAAACTGCCCATTCTTGGTTCCTTTCTCACCAAACTTGAGGAGGAACTGGCCCTCAAAGGTAAAGATCTGGATGCGGTGATTGTCTTTGTCGGCCACTACGATCCTGCGGGCAGCATCACAGGCCACTCCAGCTGGCCGGTAAAACTGCCCAGGCTGGGAACCTAGGGTACCAAACTTGTGGTGGAAGGAGCCGCAGGGCTTGAACACCTGAATGCGGTTATTGCTGCGGTCGGCCACGATGATGTAGCCCTCCTTATCCACACTCACGCCCCAGGGCCTGCAGAGCTTGCCCTCACTGTCGCCCTCGCTGCCGAAGCTCAGCCCGGGGAGCCCGATGCCCACGTAGCTGGGGCCAGACTTGACCACTACCCTGAAGGGGCTGTTCTCTATATGCTGGTTGCACAGGGTCACCGACACCAGGTGCTCCCCCTCCAGCTGGGGCCTGTAGCTCACCACGTAAGTCCCATTCTGCTGATCACTCACTTCTGCACCAAACAGGTTGCCATCGGGGCCCAGGACCACAGCTGACATCAGGTCACCTCCCGAGAAGCAAGGCTCACCATCACAGTCATAGCCCACCACAGTGAAGGAGGCTACTTTGCCCTGAAGGGCTTGCTTAATGCCATCTCCTGTGGCCTTCGTGAGTGGGGCAAAGGCCCCACTGCTGACAAAGCCAAAAGACTTGAGAGCAAGGTACAAGGCCTGGTCGGGGGGTGTGAACATAACTCGATCATCTTCTTGGGGCTGCAGGAGGCTCCGGATGGCCTTGAGCTCCTGCAGCTGGGCAAGCATCTGGTCTCGGGCCAGCAGGATAGCCAGGGCTCTGCCCTCTTCCAGGACCTGCTGGACGGCACTGACGGTGCTATCCAGCTTATTGAGGTTTTGACGAAGCTTCTCCACCTGCAGGTATAGAGATTTAGCCTTCACCTGCCTTATCTTCTCCACCTTCCATAACAGCTCGCACTCGCGCTCTTTCAGGGCCTTATTATGGTGGGCTGTCACAGCCTTGACCTCTGCCTGGACCACCTTCGCCTTCATCTCCACCTGCTCAGCCACCGTCTGGGCCTGCTCAATGCTCAGCTGGATAGCTTGGCGGCCCTGCTGGGCATCAGCCAGCAACTGGATGGTGAGTGCCCGCGAGTCCTGGAGGGCATCCTGGAGGTAGGCGAAGCTGTGACCCCCGTGGCGGTCCAGCGGGCACTCTCTGCAGATGGGAACAGAGCAGGTTTCGCAGTACAGATGCGGAACCTCTTCATGGTGGTGCTGGCAGAAGCCGAGCCGCTCCGGGAACACCGAAAGGATGGAGAAGGGTGCGCGCGCGAAGGGCGGCCCGAGCCCGAGCTGCTGCGCCGCGGAGGTGGCCGCTGGCCCCGGCGGGCCGCGCTCGTTGAAATGGTCCTTGGTGAGGCGCACGCGCGGGTGCGCGCGGACACAGTTGTCGCACAGGTGTTCCTGGCAGTCGAGGCAGCGCGACGAGGCGGCGTTGCCCTCGTCGCAGGAGCTGCAGCAGTGCGGTCGACGCAGCAGCAGCGCCGCGGGGGAGGTGGCCAGGCTAAGAGGCGGCTGAGGCGGCGGAGTGGCAGTGCGCTGGGGCGGGTGGTGCGCGTGGTGCCGGTGGTTGCTGTGACCGCCCGCGCCCCCGGGGCCGCCGCCTGCTCGCCCGTTCTTGAGCAGCGGCTCGTCGGCGGTGGCCACCATAGCATCCAGCAGGTTGCTGAGCAGGAAAACGGACAACGGCAGCGCGTCCATGCCCGCCGCCTCGGCTAGGATCACTTTGTGGTCGCACACGGGACAGCGCAGCTTCAGCGCCTCGCTGGGGCCTGCGCCGCCGGGGGCGGGCAGCCGGTGCGCCTGGAGGCACGGCCGGCAGAAGGCGTGCAGGCACCGCGCCGCCGCCCCGGAGCCGCCGCCGCCTGCGGACCACTTGGACGTCTGCGACGACGACAGCGACGAGGCAGACGAGCTGGAGAAGAGCGGCGCGGGCGAGCCGCACATCTCCTTGCACAGCAGGCAGATCTGGAAGTCGGTCTCGGGGAACGAAGCCATTTGCAGGCGGGCCGGAGGGAAGAGGGCATGCGGCGAGGAGGAGGGGGAGGGCGCACGGCTCACTCAGCAGAGAGCATCGAGGAAGCGGTGGAGGCGACCCCTGGGCCACCTCGGTGAGGCGGGCGTGCACCGCCACTCCGCAGCTCCGAGAGTCCGCCCAAGTCCCAAAGTCCGCCGTGGAATGCGGTCCCGCGGCGCCAGCGGGAGAAAAAAATTGGTCCCGACAAGTCTTGGGTGTGTTGCTGCGCCCCCCCCCCTCCCCGGCTAAACGGATGGAGTCTCCTGGAGGAAGCGGAGAACGTCCCGAAGTCGCAGCAGCAGCAGCAGCTGCCCCAGTCCCCGCGCGAGATGCCGGCCGCCCCGACGCATGATGCGGAGGCAGGAGCTCCTGCGTGGCGGCCGAGACGCAGCCTCCCCCGCAGCGCGGTCGGCTGGAGCGCGCAGCTGCACCTCGTGGGGGGGGGGGAATCCCAGAGCCTCGGAGGCGGAGCCTCGGAGACGGAGCCTCGGGCCAATTCAGGAGCCGCTTGGCCAACGCTGCCCACGGCTCCCGCCTGTGTCATCCTCCTGCAAATGAGTCACCAAGAAGGGATGCGGGTGGCCCCGGCTGTACGCTGCGCCAACCGGGCTCTGGCTCTCCCGGTGCCCTGGTCTCCTAGGTTGCTTTGGGTTTTATTTTTGCACAACTCCCCTGAAACGGGGGGGGGGGGGGAGGGGGCCACCGTGCTTGCGCGTGTACCCTTCTTTCTCCGCTTTGCCGCCTCTCGGAACGCCGGTTATTGCTCTAAAGGTATCTTGACTTCAGAATTTGGATCTAAGGATATCATGCTTTGGAAAAGAGTTTCTTCTTTTGTTTTCACAGAGGATGAGACACCGTGGATTGCTTTTATCCCAATATGGTATGATAGACCACACCCTCCTGAAAGGTTGCTATGAACATCTTCAAAAAATTACTTCACTCAACTACCGACTGAGATGACCCTGGCAAACAGGTTATACCATAAAAGACCTAAATAACAGCGCCCCCATTCAGCAGGAAGCAGTTTGGAGAGAAATAACTGCGCCCATATTCCCAAATATTGTTTATAAATGTTCTTTTACATTTAAAGGGGGATATGATATAGATATGAATAATTTGCATTGGTATGGATTTTAAGGTCAATTTTGTTGTATGTATATGTATTTCTGATCTTGATTAAGGTATTTTAATTGTATAGTTCATTTAAAAATGTAATGCATAATTAGAAAATATAGGTTGTTAATGGATAATCATTGATAATAGTCAAACTTGTAGTCATGTTAGTTAGATTTTCTAGATATATAGAGCTATATTTCAGTTAGATAGGCATTCTTCATATCTTTCAAAGGCTACAGAATATGGCATTTAATGTTTTAATAACTTAGGGTTTCTCATGATAATGAGACACATCTGCTCCTGGCAGCACCAATCTACTTCAAGAGGAAGATGGACATCGAAGAGGATCCTTATGGAGTTTGATAGCCATTTCGACAAGAAACTGCTCTTGCCTGGATTGTTGCATAAACTGGACACAAAGAACCCACAGAGAGAGGACTGCTGAACTTGCCTAAGGGTGAGATGGTCTTTAGGGGTTCCTGATTCGTGAAAGAGTCTGTGAGACATGCTGCAGGACACAGCAGAAAGTGACTGAACTGTCTTTGGAATTTCCTGCTTCATGGAAATGTCTGCTGGACACTATGGGCCTAAAGGCCAAAGATGGATGCCCCAACGGTACAAAGGAACTTTGGGTGACTGTCCAGGCAGCAAGTTGTCTCTGTCATTTCTAGAGTTTGAAAGTTACATATTTCTTGTTAACTTAGGTAGTATTATATCCTTCTGGAGTCTTTGATGGAGTTGAAGAATAAATAGATAGTTAAAGCTTTCCTTAGTTATGATAAAAAGATAAAATAGATCTAAATATTGTAACTTTAATTCTTGCTTGATAACTGTATTGTTATATGTAATTTTACTATGTTAAAGCCTTTCTTTTTTGTTTAAACAGAAAAAGGGGAAATGATGGAGAAGAGTTATCTGTCTATGTTACTTTCATTGGTTAATAAATAAAGAAACTGCCTTGGCCCTTTAAGAGACAGAAAATTAGGTAGGCTACTCCACCCACCTAAGGGTAGGCATATTAAATGGGCCACGGCAGTTTCTTTAATAGCCAATGAGAGTCCTCCCTCAGAAAATGGCATTATTTTTATTTACTTTTTGTAAAGTGATTTCCAGTCTTCTGTTGGCATTCAGGGTGGCCCTGTTTCTGCACTGAACACAATAATAGATTCACACTGCTGACCTGTCCTACGGCGTAGGTGGGTTGTACAATGAGGACCAGCTCACGTGTAATGCATTGCTGTAATGATGCTAATAAAAAGTCTCCTTCTTAGAAAAAAAAAAGAAGTAGCAATAAAAATAATTTGATGCTTGGGGGTCACCACAACATGAGGAATTGTATTGACAGGAAATTAATTAGGAAACTTGAAAACCACTGCAGGCTACTCTCTACCCCTACTGAGAACACAGAACCCAGATTGCCCTGCCTACCAGGGGTGGCCAGTGTGGTTGGGGCCTAGCCCTGCTCCAGAACCCTTAGGTCCTACCAGCTCATGCTTGGTGATTTATGTTCCCAGAGAGAGTCAGCCATGTCTTTGTATTTTCATTGCCAGGCCCATCGCATTTCCCACCAATCCACCTTCATTGCCTGGAGCCCAGAGAGGGTCTGTGCTTTCCCCTGGACCTGAGGTCACTGACACCAGACACAGGGAATAATATCTTCTCCCAAAATTAATACGGTCCCCTGTCATTGGCCATTTGGCTCCTGGGGAAGCACTAATATGCAAGCCGGTGCTCAAAGAGAGAGCTGATTTCCTGACAACTGCTGTCATACCAGCTGAATGACATGCACACTCCACCTTCCAGTCCTTTTCCATTCACCAAAAAATGTTCCAGGCCAGGCAGTTGTGGCTCATGCCTTTAATTCCAGCACTTGGGAGGCAGAGGCAGGTAAATTTCTGTGAGTTCAAGCCCAACTTGTTCTACAAGAGCTAGCTTCAAGATAGGCTCCACAGCTAGAGAAAGGAAAAATTTCCAGGAGACCCCAGATGCTGAGGTAGAAAGGTACTTGAGGTACTTGCCCCCACTTGCACTTTCCTGGGAGGCTGAGCTGAGCTGCCATCAACTGGGTGGAGGAGAGGGAGGCCGAGCTGTGCCACCAGGGTAGAAAAGCCAAGGTTCAAAGGACTGACTGTTAGGACATCTGCTCCAGTGGGGCACCAGCTCACCATGCACTGTGTGGCACCATCAGGCCATTGGCCTGCATTGCCATGCCATACCCAGGCACAGTGGGCAGGGGGCAGAGGTTAGAAAGAATCTGTACACATATATTTACCTCGGGGAGGTAAAGCTCAGACTCTGGCTTTGTTTGGTGGAATCCAGTGTCCCATCAGACTTTGCTGGCCAGCCAGTCTGTGTAGCTGAGCTGGGATTCTGGGACAAGTGCCCCTCACCTCCCAGAGTGCGATCTACAGAGGTATGCCTCTGAAAGACAACCCCTCAAGACAACTACAGGCAAAGAGAGCAGTGGAAGACCTGAAGTTGTCACCATATCATGTGAGACACTGGGTGACAAAAGCTGAGCTTTGACTGGAGTCCTCCTGCCTACCCCCAAACTCTAGCCTTCATTTTACCTTAAGATGAGCAAGAACTGTCCTGGTGAGCTTGGAAACCAACAACAGGCATTTTTTGTCAACAATGGGAATCATGGAAACCCAGCAAGTGGTACTCTGACTGCTTAGGCTGGGGAGCCTGAGGCTCCCTGCCACTGCGATCCTTTCTATGGGGTGCCTCACACTTGGGTAGTGGTCCTGAGACTCCAGATACCTCATACACTGACACATAGCAATCTGTGGATTTGGGAGAAGAACTGAACCCACTGCTCCCCATGGTGCTACTCACAACCTGACATCCCCTACTCACTCAGGAGCTATTTGCCATTTCCAAAGCTTCTGATGGCCACCATCATCACTCCACACATATCCCACCCTGCAGCCAGGCACACTGAGTCAGTCCATACCTGGTAGTTTCCTCACAAGTCTCTGCTCTGTGCTAGGAGGTTGGGAGGCAGGTCTGGCTCCAACCACTATGCATAGCACTAGCAAGCAAGCCAGGACTCCCATGGCTGGAGATGGCAGTGGCATCCTCATGCACAACGCATGAGGATGTTACAACTCCAATGCCTAACTTCTGGGCCATTGTGGGTAGATCCACTCTGGAGAGTCTGTGGGAGGAGATCAGCAAGTTTATCTGAACAGGTGTGGGGGTGTGAGGTCCAGGGGGCAAGGGCCGGGTTTGGGGAAGACAGGAGGGCCTCAAGTACCTGAAACAAAAAACCAGACCATACTAGCTTCTGTGGTCCCTCTCTTTTCTTTCCCTCCATAGAGGCAGAGCTCTCCACTATATTTTCTCTAAGTTTTATTTTTTTCTTTTGACTACAACTGGTAAAATTAAGGTAAATTTAATTATGATGTTTTGGATCCATTTACTCTTAAACCCTCTCAGCAGTTTTCTAGGATGTTTGTTAAGCAGGCTTTGGGAGAGAGTTCTAACTAAATGTTTCATTGTATTCTTTTTGAAAAGGTTTTCCCCCTCCCAACCCACAGGAAGTGGCCTTCCTGAGAAGTATACAGGTTGCTACTCTTCAGACTCCTGCAGAACTAGCAATCAAGACCCCAGGGCCCATCATCCCTTGCCACAGCAGAATTGTGCCCTCTAGGGTCTCTCTATTTCTCTGCAGACTCCCTCAGTCCACGGGTCCTCCAGGTATCACCTATGGTCCCATGCTCTACCGACTGAGCTAGCCGGGCAGTCTTGCTCTGTCACCCTCTGACAGTTGGCCCTTGCACCCATCACCCTTGTGTGACCCTCAGTGAGACCAGCAGACAAAACTTCCTCTAAGTTAAAAGATTGAAAAACAATACAAGTTTATTTGTAGTAACATTGCCACAAGCCTCTTCTTTGACTATCTGAGAGCTGCTGCAAAAGGGGAAGGAAGGCTTGGTGGAGTTTTTAAAGGCACAAACCTCAATTGTCTCAACTCCTGGGGCATTTTTGCTAGGTGAGAAATTATCCTGTTTTTGTTTTTTAGAGCAAGCAAGGATAAGTGAGATTACAGAAGCAGAATAATATTTTAAAATAACAATTATACAGTATGGGAGCACTTTTGAGAAATGATCCAGGTGGCTCTGGGATCAGTCTTCCCTTTAGATTTCTATCGAGACTCAAATGCTGAGGGCCGTGATTTAGGGTTGTAGTCCAGACATCCTGTGGTTAATAATCCTTAGGCTGAGAATAAAGTATTGCTGACTCCCAAGGTTTTTCTTTTTACACTTAACTTAGTTTGACACTCAGTTTGAAATGGAGCTAGATTTTAACCATTACATAAGTAAACAGACCCAGTTTCTGATTTTAGAGCAGCCAGCTTGGGAGTCAGGCAGGTGGGCTCAGCCTTTTGCACACAGAAGTCTGTAGACAACCTTCAACACAGGCTGCTGATTTCTTACCCCTCACACAAAGGGCTGTTAAATCTAGGTCCTGTGTGGCCAGGAGAATATGAAGTCCCTAGGTGTGACAGCTCCTAACAGAACCCTCACTAGTCAGTAGTACCGATGTCTCTAGTTCAAATTCCCAATTTATTCCTGTTTGATGACATAAACAAATGGAGACTTAAGTGAACAGTATCTTTAGCCATTAGGCCTTACTGTACGGTTGTAAAGGTTTAACAACAGCATAAGTAATAACATATGATTATTTGTTTTTTGTTTTGTTTTGTTTTGTTTTGTTTTTTTGGTTTTTTTTGTTTTTTTTTTTTTTGTTTTTTTTTTTTTTTTTTTTTTTGAGACAGGGTTTCTCTGTGGCTTTAGAGCCTGTCCTGGAACTAGCTCTTGTAGACCAGGCTGGTCTTGAAGTCACAGAGATCCGCCTGCCTCTGCCTCCCGAGTGCTGGAATTAAAGGCGTGCGCCACCATCGCCCGGCACATATGATTATTTGGGAGGTGTACTGTGTGACTCCTTTAGGAACAACTCAACAAGATGTAGCATATTCCTAGTCCTGGAAATTTGATTTTATAGCATATGATATCTAACTGGAGTACTGTCTTCCCCATCACACAGTAACCATATTTAAACAAATTTTATATGTGTGCATATTTCAGGAAAATTCTAGAGTTCCAGGTATCAATAGAGCTTTTCAACCTCCCTGCTTTAGCCAATATTCTCTTGCTGTGTAAAGACTCCTTAACCATAACAACTCTTATAAAAGAGAGCATTTAATTGGCTTGCTTACACTTTCAGAGCCTTAGTCCATTATCAGTGTGGTGGGAAGCATGGTGGCATGCAGGCAGACATGGTGCTGGAGGAGCTGAAATTTCTACATCAAGATCGGCAGGGAGCAGGAATAGAGAGTCACTGGTCTGGACCCCAGTGACACACTTCCTCTAACAAAGCTGCACCTACTCCAATAAGACTATACCACCTAACCAATAGAATGTGCTTGGTAGTGCCATCATTCTTACCTTTTAAGGGGGTATTAGTTGCTTCACATATAATGAATCCTTGTAGGAGGAGCGCTTTTCTGGCCTGAGGTCTGGTTCACTTCATATACTATGGGATTGCCTAAGTGTGGCATTAATACATTGTTTGCAGAGGATGTGTATTGGCTTTGGTGTTTTTGTTTTTGAAGACAGTGTTTCTCTGTGTGACAGCACTGGCTGTCCTGGAACTCACTATGTACACCAGGCAGGCCCCAAACTTGCAGAGATCTACCTGCCTCGGGCTCCTGAGTGTTGGCATTAAAGTCTTAAAGGCGTGTGCCTACTGAGGATACGTTCTGAAGCAGGGGATGTCTCTGGGATTTGAGAGATCCTAGGTTCTGCCTATGGGTGAAAAGGTACTGGAACCACACTTCTGAACTTGTCTGTGACACTTACAGTAAAAGAACTTTAGATTTAGAATCTTCTGAGAGACAGTTTGTGTGTATAAGAACCTAAAGAAAAATTGCCAGTCAACTCTCAAAGTTTACTGTATGTTATGAAGATGTACTTCTTTAAGCACAGAAGTATGTAAGAGAGGAGAAGGGGAAGAAACTTCTAAATGGTAACAATTTATAAGTCATTCCATCTAAAAATGTCCCTGCATTTAGTTTTAAAATATTTTATGTGTAACTCTTTTAAGATTAGTTTTCTGAGTTGAAAGAGGATTGATTTTGTATTTGCTAATCCTTGGGGGTGGGGAGTCTTTTATGTCACATGAACTCCCTCTCATCAGCTCATTTTAAAATAGTTTCCTTTTTGTCATCTATTTGTTTATAATGTTCACTTAAACTTTTGTCTTTTGTTTGCAAATGGAGCTCCATGAGACTTGTTTCAAGTACATAGCAGGTGATTATTCTGCAGGTTTTGCCTCTTAAGAAAGCTTGAGCACTGGGCTGTGCCACTCCACCAGTGTTGCTGTTTGCATGTCACTGTATTGGACTTAATTTAAAAGGTGCCATGATGACAGCAATTTGTAAAAGATCTTTTGATATGTGCAATTCAGTAATTCCATGTGTTCCATTAGTTATGTGTGAATATCTTGACTAAAACTTTGGGACTGAGGAGATGGTGCAGTAGTTAAGAGGGCACAAGATTTGTACTTTATTTCCATCATATTGAGTAAGTTACCACTGCAAGGAACAGCATACAAATAATATAATTAAAAGTGTTGGAAAGAAGAAACATGGTTGCAAGCAATAATAGTCACTCAAAAGTACTCTTTTGAACTGATATTTGGAAATACAGTCAGTGTTCATACTGAAAGATACTGATGTGCCAGGCACTGTCTTCATTCTATATGCACATATTTCTTTTCGTAACCCTTTGGCAGTAGAAGAAAAGGAGACTTCACTGGTCTCTGCTTGTTCCAGTAGTTCAGAGTTCATCACAATGCTGCAGTTGGTGCTGTGTTGATCCTGACTTATGACTTCCCACAGGTAAGGCAATCCTGAGGAAGATGTCTTTACTGTGGACTTTTCCTTCTCTTCACAAAATTGTTAGTAGAACAAGGAAAACCTTTCAGAACATGAACAAAGTAGATGTGTGGTTTTGGAGGTCTTCAGTTTTCCTGGATATGTATATATTTACTATATGGCTATAGTAAAAACTATTTTAGAATATTTACCTCTTTGGTTTTCTTTAAGCATATTATGAATCATTTGTATAAAAATAGTCCCTTTAATACTTCAGTACTAGCCTCGATCACTGAAAAATAAACATCAAAAAAATAAAATGAATACACTGTTCCTTTATCATTAGCTCACTCAAGGGAGGTAGGTAACTGTGTTTACCTCAGGTTGGTTCCCCATCTGCCTGACACAGCTGGGTATGTTTATATGTGAAGGTGAGCCTGGTGAAGAAGTCTGGTCTCTCTTGCTGCACTGATCTAGGCAGGACAGTTTTACTTTAAGTCCTACTATGACTTGTGCCTACACTGAAGAGTATTCAGGGGATCCAATTCCTTCTTCTGACCTCCACGTATTCTTGTATGCATGTGATGCATTTAAACTAACTCAAACCAAAACACATACATACATATAACTTTTAAAAAATATCTTAAATGAAAATAGATTTTTTTCTTAGTTATTAAGAATCTGAACTACATGATCAGAATGGCCCGAATCCTAGCTTCAGTAGACATGGTAGGGGTGCTCAATTTGAACTTAGAAATTTTTCCAGAAAAGGAAATTAAAGATTCAATTTCAGATACACACTGTCAAATGTTGAGGTGTGAAAGCAACAGTGCCCTCTATCAAGTTTCCTTTCCCAGGCTATCACTGATGGCAATGACGGAATTCATTCACCTGTATATATCGAGAAGTACACTACTAAAATTTGTACTGAAGTTCATCCAACTCCCAATCCCCCCAGTTTCAGTGCGACACACAGTATCAAGGAAAGAGAGATAATGGACAGGTGAATGGATTGATGATGTAGGATTCCCCTCTGTATGCTGTGAATATGTTTAATTGCCAGTGGTTAATTAAGACACTGCCTAGGGCCTACGGCAGTGCAGAATAGAGCATGATGGGAATGCCAAGCAGAGATAGAGGAGAGAAGCAGGTGGAGTCAAGGAGACACCATGTAGCTGCTGAAGGATAAAGACACCTGCTTAGTGGAAACTTATTGTTAAACCACAAAAAATAGAAATGGATTCATTAAAAATATAAGCATCAGTTAAAAAGAAGCTCATGCTAATAGACCAAGCAGTGTTTTAATTAATATAGTTCTGTATGATTCTTTTGGGTCTGGGTGGCTGGGAATGAAGAAGCAGCCTTCATCTACAGATTGACATAGATAAATTATAGAAATAAAGGTAGAGAGTATGTGAAGGAAGAAACAGAGGAGGGAAAGGAAGAGTTATTTATGAATTTATAGCCTCATTTTATCCATGGTTTCTGTTTGATGGTAGTTTGCCTAAACTATAAATGGATCTTAAAGTTCAAATCATATAAAGAGAATCAAACAAAAGGTTAGCGGAAGCATACCTTTCAAATCTCTACACTAAGTTATCAATTGTATAACTTTGAAGTTTACACTCAGAAGAAGCACTCACTACTAGAACAACCTACATTTAGTTGCTTGTTGCTCAGCAATACAGGATTTTTCTATTTTGTTTTAAAATTAAGATACATGTCTCCAACTTAGACAAATAATAAAGGGGTCAATGTCACAAGGTGTAGAGTGCTTCCCCAGTATAGTTTGGGGGCTACTCCTCAGACACACTCCAATATAAGAAGCAGGTTTACCTATAGGCTGTGACCAGTCAAGACAGTGTGTCAGGGCTTGGAGACCATGTTTTCAACCTGCTTAGCAATTTAGGATTGCAGTGTCAACATTATGTACTCTAAGTGCTCCCGTGTGGGCCACCTTACAGGTGTCATGATACCAAAACAAAACATCAAGTAAGCATCTGGAAAAGTGAGCAGACAAATGACTCATTTTACCAGCTGAACTGGCTAAGTCCCAAATCAACCAAATTCACAAGTGTACACATTTATGCCAAAGAAAATTAAAAGAGCTTCTGAGACACTTGAGGTTTAAGATTTTCAACATGGATAAATTGCTGGAGGAGAGTGTGACTAAATGCCTCCTGTGCCAGGCAACTAACCCACAGAAGGGATTCTCTCAAAATAAGAGAAGGACAGGAACTTCCCCTTGAGTCCACTGGGAAATGGATTTCACTGAGGTAAGACCTGGCAAATATGGGTATAGATATCTCCTAGTTTTTGTAGATACTTTCTCTTAACCAAAAGCCTCTCAGAGGATACACAGGAAAAACATTATTATGTTTCCCAGCTGCCTCTACTCAAGCCTGTTCCAATCAAAATGAGTTCTGGCATCCTTCCTGGGGCTGTGAGACATGAGTCCCATCTTAGGACGTTGATAAGGATCCTTTTACAACCCTATCAGCTACAGTCAACAGTTCCTGCACAAAACCCTTGTACTGTAACCCTATTACAATCAAAGTTAAAAACGGGATGCAGTGCACCCACAAGCTTACAGCTCCTGGAAATTGGGGAGATCTTGGGTATAGATGATATGGGAAACTGGAAATGACCGAAGAATGGCATTTACTATACAGCAATCACGAGCTGTCCTTGTATCCCTTTGAACCCATGTGTGTTTGTCTAACAGAGGCCCAAGTGGAGTTTTTAACACTGAATGGTGAGCACCTGTATCCACTAGGAAATCAACAGGTTTTTTTAGGGTTACTCAAGGTTCAAGGACAGGCTTTGAATCCTGTCCTTTTTAGTCATCTGGATTCACTAATCCCAGGGCTTTTTGTCCCCTCTTCCTTTGTGGGCATTTCATTTTCCAATGGCCCCTTTCTTTGCAATAAGCACATTAATCCTTTCTTAAGGAGTAGTGCCTGTTGGCTATTTGGGACAGTCTGTATTCCCTCTTCCCATCAGGCCCCCAGCTCTTATCTGCCAGTAAGATTTTGCCAGTCCCAAAGTTGCTTATCCTCAGGTGGTTCTCTGTTGTTATAAACCTTAGTGGCTATAGCAGGTAATTTAGTCAGATTTTTACCTTTAAATCCTTTGAGTTGCTGAAGCTTCCTCTTAATATTTGGGGCTGCTCAGTTGACAAAAGCCAGGTTGACTGCCATTTGGTTCTCAGTAGTCTCAGACAGATTGGTGGGCAGTCTAGCAGGGGCTCAGAGACCATTTCTTAATGACTGCCTCATTACTGGGTCGACCATATACTGGGTCGACCATATCATCCTGGAATCTGCTTATGGCATTTTTGCTGAAATTTATCTCCTTCTTCAGTGGTGAACATTATTTGGAGCAATTGCTGGCAATCCAACCCCCAGGTTGGGGAATGTGTAGACAGGACAGTAAAGGAAGGAGTCTGAAGTTTCCAATTACACAGCTCACTAGTTGAAAGAGGAAATAAACCAGGCAGGGGCTGCCATCCCCATCAGGAGGTCCCAAAGTGCAGACTGGGAGAGCAGGATACACCACCGCCCACTGCTGACCACCTGTGGCTTCCCTGAAAGAGAGTTAAAGGGGCTCAGCTCTGAAGTAGGAAGTTGAGGGGGAGGGGAGGGAAAAGTGTTCTGCAGGGGAGCAGAAGGTCTGAGTAGATCCGGCTTCACAGGGGGTGCACACAGCTCCAGTAGCCTCCCTGAAATCCTGGAAAAGAGAAATGGCAAGGTCCACGGGAGACTTAGGTTTGGAAGAAGCTTTTCCCATAGTGGAAATTACTTCACACCCAACGCCAACAAGAAGACTGACAACATGACAACATGACATGAAACAGAATTGACAAGACTTCGCTGCGTGCAGGGTCACGTGATGCCATACCAGTTCCAAAAGGCTCCACCTCACGACCTAATGGCCAGAGAAGGAATAAGAGCATCCCCTACTTTCCCCCAGCTCTGAGATTAGAAGCAGGTCTGCTGGATCTCCTTGAGCCTCCGGACTGTCCGGTCACCAGATACCAGAACTAGAACCACAGAATAATAAAGTTTGGCAAAAGCCAGAGATTGGGGTGTCCCCTCAAAACCAAGTTTGTGCTTCCCTGTTCGGGCCACCAAATGTTGGGTCCAGGGGGGGCGGAATCATGCAAAGATGAGAATACCACCAAGTCGAATAAACCAGAAGCAAACTTTATTCCAGAAACCAGATCCTAGGAAAACCAGAAGCAAACTTAAAAATAAAAAAATAAAAATAGAACACCGTGGGACACAGAAGCTTATCAGCTTGCTGAGTCCACAGCCAGAGATGGGGTATGTTAGGCTGTGGCAAAAGGCCGGTTTCTGAACCCACTTTTTATAGTAGGGACACAAAGCATTAGCTCTGAACAAAGGAATTTTTACAACCTTGCCCTGACCCTTGGGTTGGTCAGCAGAGACCCTAAAAAGGGGAGTGAGTGCTAATGTCAATGGGTAACTAGACAGCCATCATGAAATATGTTTCAGAGAGATTACAACGAAGGTCACTAATTGTGAGAAAACCGATGTCTTTAGCAATTAGTCAGAAAGCGACTGCTAGTGATACTAGAAGGTTAATAAATTAGGATTAACTGGTCCTTAGGCTGAGAACTTAGGAGATAGCAGAAATCTTTCCACACTATCTCAAGGTAAAACTCAGATACTGACTGCCATACTTTACAACCTCCATTATCAGAGCTCATCAATTAAACCATTGTATTTGTCCACTGTCTCCCATACCTCCAGGTGTAAATTGGAGTCTTATGCCTCTCCTCTGGTGGCACCAGGTTTTCATGACGGACACAGTGTCTAACCCAAAGGTCACATATCTCTGTCTCCTAAAGGTTAACTCAGTTCACATCTGTCATTTATCAGGGATGGCCAGGACACTACTCTCAATTTGTAGGGAGAAGCCGTGGCCGTGTAAATAGAACAGCCAGTTGTAAAATGGCCTAAGCTTCCCAAGCATCTGAGAAAATAACTCACTGTGAATGAATCATCCTTGATCTGCTGAGAAAGCTGCTGAAAGTCTGTTCTCATCCTCCTAGACTTATAACTTTATATTTCTTTATTCCTACATTCTTATTTTTGCAATCCACAATTTTATTGTCTTATTCTTGGACTCTTCAGGAGCCTGTCCTGGAACTCACTCCTGTAGACGAGGCTAGTCTCTAACTCACAGAGATCTGCCTGCCTCTGCCTCCCGAGTGCTTAGATTAAAGGCCTGTGCCACCAGGGCCCAGCAGCCCTTTGCAAATGTCTGATTTCCTGCAGTATAAAAACTACATCCCTGAAAGACCCTCTGGATTATATTTCTTCAGTTACAACATTAGTTTTCTATAATGTAATTTGTATCTGACCTCCCGATCAGTTTCATTGAGGGGTTTGCATTGTGACATACATATCCTTGAAAATAACCAGCTCTTTCAGGGATCTCATTATTACTATCATCATCATCATCATCATTATCATCAGTTATTTTGCATGCTCACCTCACTGCTTTCAACTCTGAACTTTCCTATTATTCTTCATCTACTGTTTTGGGTTTGGGTGCTTCTAGATTTCTATGTGCTTGAAGCGCATCCTTAGGTTGTTTTGGATATTTCAGATTTCATGACAGAAAATTAAGTTATAAACTTCCTGCCTAAAACTACATTAGGTTTTTTTGCATTGTGTGGCTCTGAACTTCCCCACAATCCAAAGTTGTTGAAATTGAGCAGAACACCATGACCAGCCACATGGAAGAGGACGTTCTGGAAAGGGATTTCAGGTTTTTACTATCTCTAGGTTGTGCTGTGTCATGAATATTTTGGCATGGTGTGTGGGTTCACGCAGGTCTGAGAAATGAAGACTCAGAGAAAGACACAGCCTTTGCGGTTGCAGTCAGAAACTTCCACAATACAATGCTGTGAATATACTTGATTCATGAGGTACCAGGTTTTTCCGGGTTTCCCCTGAATCAAGCTTTGCATAGTCTTTGTATCCATGGAAAACCCTCAGTTTGGGTATTTGAAACCCAAAGGAAGGCCTGGGGGCTGGGTGAAAACTCTTGAGACAGGCCAGGTGTAACCCCACGGGGTGTCATGAGCTGGTGGAGGTTACTTGCAATCCCTCTGGTGCCAGGCCTTCAGGACATTCTGCCACAGTGGTGCACAAACACCTGTTAATTCTTCCTCCTGAAGGATTCTAAGTCTCCTTTGCCCTGAGGACTCAAAAATGTTACCAGAAACGTTAAGCCAGGTTTTAGTGGGTTGTAGCGTAGCCAGAGCAGAGATATCTGCCGTGGCTCCTATTGTATTTGAAAGCAGCCATTGATACCAGGACCATCCCGTCCCAATCATGGAGTTAGGGCTGCTGCTGTTATAAAAGTAATTTTTCATAGTGGGAGAAAGGGAAAACCCGTAAGATATTTCCCTCTTTTCCCAAGTTCTAGCTTGGCAGGCAGTGAATGTGGGTGGAAAAGAGAAATCTCGGACGCAATGAGGCGAGGCCTTAAAGCGGGTAGCATTTCTTAATTCTGTTGTGCCCCTCTCTCCTGTAAGACGTGTACCATCATTGCTGCTAGGGCGCGAGATTCTTTGGGGGTCTTAGTGGCTATCAAGACATCATCCATATAGTGAATTATACAGGCTTCTAGATGTCTTAATCTAAACGGGTCAATGGTTTGAGCAACATACTTCTGGCAGAGGGTAGGTGAATTAGCCATGCCTTGGGGCAAAACTTTCCATTGAAATCTCAGATTGGGTCCTACTTGGTTAATGATAGGAATAGAAAAGGCAAATCTTTTGCAATCATCCTGATGAAGTGGAATGGAGAAAAAGCAGTCTTTGATATCAACAGTGACCTTAGCATAGCCCCAAGGAATGGCCACAGGTGTGGGCATTCCTGGCTGCAGGGCTCCCATAGGTACCATTGTTTTATTAACCTCCCTGAGGTCCTGAAGGAGTCTCCATTTCCCTGATTTCTTTTTGATCACAAATATGGGCGTATTCCAGGGGGCGGTAGATGGTTCAAGGTGTCCTTGGGCCAACTGTTCCTGTACCAACAGTAAGGCTGCCTCAACCTTTTCTTGAGATAGGGGCCACTGGTCTATCCACACTGGGTCATTGGATTTCCAGGTTATTTTTTCAGCATGGAGTGCAGGGGGAGCGGTGGCCCTTAGGAAAAAGACTGAGCAGGAGCAATGAGGTTTTGGTCCTCTCCAAGGCCCCGTCTGTCTGTCTTATGCTTAGGGGTGACAGGCTGCTTTATCCCTTGTTCCTTTTTTCCTAAGCCTTTTCCTGGCAGGAATTCTGATTTTAGCATCATTTTAGTAACAGCTTCATTAGGGCTCATCATAATAACCCCCATTTGAGTCAAAATATCTCTTCCCCAAAGATTAATAGGTAGACCTTCTACAACAAAAGGCGTAACAGTTCCTGTATTGCCCTCCTTATCTCTCCATTGTAAGACTTTTGAGCTCTGGAGAGTATTTTGGCTCTGTCCTATACCTTGCAGGTGAGTGGTTGTAGCCTGTAATGGCCAACTCTGTGGCCAGTGGGCTTTGGAAAGCACAGTGGTGTCTGCTCCTGTATCCAGCAAACCAAGGAAGGATTTTTTATCAAGCCATAATTGTAAAGTGGGTCTGGTTTCTGTTAAATTTTGGATCCAGTATATCTCTGAAGATCCTATAAAAAAGCATTTTGCTTTTTTATAAAACTGTTGTTGAATAAGTTTTACACTTAATACACATATTTGCCATAGCTGTAATATACTGTATTTATACATTATTGTACACTTTACCCGTTTGAGTACCTGTTAGGCAGCTTCTTTAATCTTTTTATTGGAAATTGGCTCATTGTTTTTGTAAGAATTTTACCTATTGGCTCAAAGTCTCCCATAAGAATATTATAACTAGGGCTTTAACCATTGTATATCTAAAAGTTTGTAAGCTATCCTCCTTTTAAGTTGTAAGTCTGCCTAGCAGATAGGAAAATGGAAAAAAGGAATCATTTTAACTAATGATCGACATGTAGAAGAATAAAAATAGATCCACATCTATCTCCATGTAAAAAACTCAAATTTAAATGAGTCAAAGGCCTCAACATATAAAAATTATATTGAACCTCACAGAGAAAAAATTAGAAGTACACTTTGCCACATCTTAAACACAGCCTCAGTGGCACAAACTTTGGGAGAAACAATAAATTATATCTCCTGAATTGAGAAACTTTTGTATGACAAACATAGTATCAGCCTATAGAATGGGAAAAGATTTTTACTTATCATAAACCCATTTCAAAAATATATGAATAACTCAGGAAATTAGTTATTAAAAAATAATCCAATAAAAATATTTGTTACAGACATAAACTGAAAACTCTCAACAGACAAACTTAATGACTGAGAGACATTTAAAAAAATGCTCAAACATAACATCCTTTAGCCATTAGAGAAATGCAAATCAAAACTCTGAGATTTCATCTTATCCTTGTAAAAATGACCAAGACTAAAAATTACTACTTATGCTTAAGAAAATGTGGGTAAAGACAAAACTCCATTGCTGGAAGTACAAACTAGCACAGCCGCTTTTGGATCATAGTATGGTTATTTTTTAAAATTAGGCAGATATCTACCTTGAAACTCAGCAATACCCCTTTTGGGCTTAAATACAATAGTTTTTCAACCATACCATAAGGACATGTGCTCAGCTATGCTTACAGCAGAATTACTTTATAATAGTCAGAATCGGAAAATAACCCAAATGTATCTCTTTTACACCTAGGATGAGATATCATCCTTTTCAATAGCCATAAATATCATAAAATATCTTGGAGTAACTCTAAGCAAGCAGGACAGAAGTTTGGGTCCTGTCATCTCTGCTTGTGAAGGGGTAAATGTTTTTTTTTTATTATTTTTAACCATTATTACTTGTTAGAGTATAACTCTGGCCCTTGATAAATTTAGTAAGAGGCCCGAGTCTCAGCAGTCCACCCAGAAGCAACACATGGCAGCAGGAAAGGACCACAAGCTGAGATAACTCGACTCCCACCCAAGAGCGGGCCATACAAATGGAAAAACTTGTATGATAAGAACTTTAACTCTTAAGAAAAAATTAAGACATTAGAAAATAAAAAGATCTCCTATTTTCTTGGGAAAGTAGAAGAAACACAGCAAAAATGACAATCTCACTGAAAGCAATCTACAGATTCAGTGTAAATGTCCATTAAAAATTATAGCAACATTTCTCACAGAACTCACAAAAACTTAGGATAGCCAAAACAATCTTAAAATCCTGTACAATCAAGGAACTTCAGAACACATTACAATCTCTGACTTTAAACTTTACCACAGAGCCACAGTACTAAAATCAATCCACCTTGGATACAAATTCACCTGCCTACAAACAGCAGATTTTTGACAAAGAAGCAACATCGTGAAAAGGAAAAGAAGCATTTTAACCTGCTTATCTCAGAGGCTACCTTATTTTAAACCTGTCCTTTTTCCTTCAGCTGAAGCTGCGCCGCACGGCAGGGGGTGGGACACAGGCTCACTTTGCCTGTTAGTGTTAGACTGCCTTCCCGAGCTCTGGCGGGCAGATTTTTAACTATCTTTTTTTATTTTAACTTGTAAATCATAAGATTAGGAGTTTTTGAATCCTCTCCTCTGTTCTATGGACTGTGTGAGGTTAAATTTGCTCTCTAAACTTACTCTTGCTTCTGCTTGCCTTTTACCCGCAGGTGAGTTAGGTTAGCTGACTGTGCGCACATGGCTCCTCGCAAAAATCATTTTTTCTTTACCTTTTTTACTCATTTAGCATGCAATAAAAGTTGCAATTCTACATCTATCACGCTTACTGATTCTCAATAACTCTGCCATTGTTCCTGCTCCATTCTTACTCCCTTTAGTTACCAACATATATAACTGAATACTTTCCTTATCCCCATTATAACTTATTTACAAAGTTTTACTCCCTATTTAACTTTTGTCCCGCTTTTCTACATTTCTTTCTCTATGCTACATCTCTAATAAGAGCCCAGTAACTGAGGACAGCCTCCAGCATGGGGTCTCCATTTTTTAACATTTTACTAAGATCTTTCCCTACCTTGTCCCATGTCTGGGGGTGAATTCCTGGGCTGGTTAAAATTAACCAGGGGCATTTTTCATCTATAAAACAAAAGAATTCAGCTAAATCTCTCTTTTTTAACTCTTACTCCTCTCTCCCTAAGTGACTGTTGAAATTCCTCTATGAATTTCTCTTCCTTTGAAAGCGATTGTCCCATGTCCTATAGATGACAACGAACCTGCGCCTACCTCCGTCCTGCAGACCTGTCCAAGTTTCACACCTGGTCAGGACCTTATTTTCCTTCGTCCCAGGACTCTGCCTCATCGTCCTGTTAGATAGCCGTACTTCAGGGTCCCTGTTCAGGCACCACTGTAACCCCGCCAGCAGGGTCAGCTATTCAGGGTCCTCTGAAGGAGCGCTAACCTGCAAGACATGAGCTGAAAAGAGGAAGGAGACCAAGCAAGATTCTATTGTCAAGGTCTCCGTTTATTGGGGTGAAAGTTACAGCTTATAAACCCTTGAATGGGGTGGAGGTAGGTAGGCAAGAACTCTGCCGGGGTAACTGAAGGTCATTAGCCAGCACCTGGTGTAAGCCGAAGCATGTGATCCATTAACACTGGAGTAAGGGGTGGTTCAGTTAACAGATGTGATCCATTAGCATTGGAATAAGGGGTGGGTTCCGTTAACAGATAGCTCTCAAGATAGTTGGGATGAGGGGTGGGATCTCCATAAACATCCTTAGAGCAATGACCTCTACTATCCCTGTAAGGACGATGGTCCCTGACAAATCTATCCTTAGGAAAATGGTCCCTGACAGTTAACAACATAGGATAACCAGGAGTTCCAGAACAACCGGGACTACAGAAACTCTGGTTCAAAGAAGACAGGCAGATCAGAATAGGGGCTCAGTTGGTGGAGGACTTTCCTAGGGTAGACAAAGCTCCAGGCTCCATTTCAGCACCATAAAAACATGCCTTGGGGCCGGGCGGTGGTGGGCACGCCTTTAATCCCAGCACTCGGGAGGCAGAGGCAGGCGGATCTCTGTGAGTTCGAGGCCAGCCTGGTCTACAAGAGCTAGTTCCAGGACAGGCTCTAAAAAAGCTGCAGAGAAACCCTGTCTCGAAAAACCAAAAAAAAAAAAAAATGCCTTGGCATACAGGAAGAAAGAAATATCAGAGCTTGAAGGTGAGCCTTAGTTGCATGGTGAGTTAGAGGCCAGACTGGGCTATCACTCACATCCTGCTAGATTAGGGTTCATCAGGCAATGAACGACAGTGTGGGTCTTTTCCACTTCCACCCCAAATAGGATTCATATTCCCTGACTTTGACCACCTTGCCCTGAGGATCTGTTGGAGGCTCCAGCATGTGAAGTCCCCCAATCCCACTCGTCTTGACTCCAAAAGGGTTTTTGCCACTTTGATCCTGGGGTTGTACCTTGACCTCAAGCAAGCAAGAGCTATAGCTCTTGGCCTGCAGACCAGACCCTGGGCAACTACAGGGAATGTGCTTCATGGACAGCCCCTTCCATGGAGTTCTAGATGCACACGTATTTTTTTCATTTCAGAGCTCCTAGTGGTTGTGGCTTCTCTAGCAGCAGCTCTCCCAGCTTCCCACTGGTGATACTGCCCCACCCCCATGCAATGAGCCTGTTAACTACTAACCATCCAGCAGCTGCCCTCCACAGGGCCATATTGCTGTGCCATATCCAAGGTTCTTGAGCCTTTTTGTGTGGGGAGAGTTGTTTTTGTTTTTGCCTTGGCCTGGGCACTGGGGAGCAGGTGCCTACCCAGGTTCTGCTGCTTGCTTCTCAAGATATCCACAAGCACTTTGGGAAAACTCTATTTTTCTGTAAAGGACATTTGCACGTGGGGACCCTGGGCCACCCAGGACCCTCTGGACCTCCTTCCCCAGCAAAGAGCCTGGGCAATTTGCACGATTCTGAGGACCTCCCCCTTAACGTTTTTTGAGGAATTTTTCAAAAACCTCTCTTTGTAGCTGTTTTAAATTTTTCTTTTTCTTTTTCTATTTCTTTTTCTTTTTCTATTTATTTGCATGTTAAAGTTAAATATCGCAGGGTCCACATGATATTTTCTACAAGAGTCCTGGCCAGTTCTCTTCCATGACTGAGTTTCAAGTGGTGTCAGCAGCACACTCCAAAATCATTCCCTGTAGGCAGAGTTTTGTGTCCCTAATGCCAGCTCTCAAATCAGGACATGAGACTAATATAACTTAAATTAACCCATTTCTGATCCTCTGCCTGTTGCCACTTGACTCATGGCATTTACCTGTTCTCCTGCATGTCTTGCTTCCTGTCCATCTGGTTGGCGACTCCACCTTTCTTCTTCTCAGTGTCCTCTGTGTCTGACTGTCCCACCTATACCTTCTGCCTATCTAGTGGTTGTTTAGCTTTTTATGCAGCCAATAAGAAGGTGCTTTGGAAAAGACACATTACACGGTGTACAAAAATATTATTCCACAACACTTGCACAGAGGGACAGAAACTGCCCAACGTGACAGCAGCTTCCCTGACCTGGGACTGCTTTCTAAATTATTCTTCTCTAATTATCTTTTCATATCCAATAGAGGCATCTCCTTTTCGCATTTTGGTTTTGTATAAACAAACCAGTTTGAGAGTGTAGATGGCACAACGATTAAAGGCACTGACAACCTGAGTTTGAGTCCTCAGGCCCCACGTAATGGAAGGAGAGAACCAAGTCATATGTACTGTGGTTCACGGACCGACATACAAAACAACTTAAATTGTAACAAATTTGTTTTAAAAAATTGTATTGTTAGCCTGACCAGTGATGGTACATACCCCAGCACTCAGAAGGCACAGGCATGTAGATGTTTGTGAGTTGCAGGCCTGCCTGGTCTATATAAGCCAGTTCCAGGCCAGCCAGAGCTGTACAATGAGACCCTGTCTCAAAAAACCAATGTAGCAAAACCCACCAATTTGACAACCAACTGTCTGCCTCTCAGGGTGTCCAGCCCTGACCCCACCAGAGCACCCTCCCTGCTTCACGGTCCTTGCTTTCACTGTGCCACCATGCCATGTCTCCAAGACTGCCAACCCTACCACCCTGCCCCTGCCCCCAGGTGACACTCCTCATTATCCACTCAGGAGCTGCTTCCCAGGGCTTCCTCTATGTGTCCTCACCACTGGACTGCTCTGGCCATGGCTATCCCTAATACACCACAGAAGAAGCTAATGGCCAAGGGTGAGTGTTGCTTTGTCTACTGTCTGGATATAAGGTGGAGCATCTCCCAGACTTCCCTAGAGAGAAGGTGCCCTGAAGTGGTCGGGGAAGTCTTCATGGAATCCATGGCAGGGAGCTTTTAGTGACCCACAGCTGCTGACACCAAAACCTCACACCACAGCCACATCCTGCCAGAGCCTTATGGCTCTCTCCATGCTGTAAGGACCATCATGACTCATCACTCTCTACTGTGTTGGGAATTCATGAAACAGTGACAGCAGACTACTCCTGGTAAACAGGAGTGTCTCCCTGGTCCACATTTATCATGCAGGGTGGAGGTGCTGTGGAGCCCTCAGACTTATCTTATGCTGTAAGACCTGGCATGCTCCTGTCCTCACCCCTGGAGTCTGGGACAATAGGATGGGTGTTCAACCTTGCAGAAGAAATGGGGAGTCTCACATGACCTCATGGGTGTCAACTCTGTATCATGCAATGTTTGCATTACCACACACTCATGTGGTCCCTGAGAATGAGTTAGAAGGTGGAGGTGCAGGCTGTTCATTCCAGCACTCAAGATGTGATGATAGCAGGAGCAGGAAGTTGATGCTAGGCTGTGCTACACAGCAAGACCTGCCCCCTACAATTAAATTGTGATAAATACACATTTAACTATCACCTACTTGTTAAAGGAACCCTTCAGTGTCATCAAAACATTCATATTCACCTGGGTGTTGGTGATGCAAGCCTTCAATCCTAGTACTCAGGAGGCAGAGTCAGGCAGATCTCTGAGTTCTAGGCCAACCTGGTCAATATCATGAGTTACAGTTCAGCCAGTGCTACAGAGAGGGAAGAAAAACATTCATATTGGGCTGGAAAGAAAGCTCCCTGATTAAGAGCACTGACTGCTCTTCCAGAGGACCCAGCTTCAACTCTCAGCATGCACATGGCAGCTAACAACTGTCTATAACTCCAAGACCCACACACAGTCATACACACAGGTAAAACACAAAAACACAGAAATTAAGCAAAAATAAATTATTTTTAAAAATTATTCATATTGATAAGATAGAGAGAAAGCTCAGTGGTTAAGAGCAATGGCTGCTCTTGCAGAGGAGCCAGGTTTAGTTTCCAGCACCTACATGGAGGCTCATACACATTTAATGCCATTTCCAGGGGATCCAACTCTCTCTTCTGCTTTCCATGGATACTAAGGAAACATGATGTCCACATTCAGGCTCTCTCTCTCTCTCTCTCTCTCTCTCTCTCTCTCTCTCTCTCTCTCTCTCTCTCTCTCTCTCTCTCTGTGTGTGTGTGTGTGTTCATAGTGGGCCAGAAATGTGGTTCGTCAGGTAAAGGTATTTGCCAAAAAAGCTGGTACTTAAGTGTAATGTCCAGGATCCACGTAGTGGAATCAGAACCAACTGACTCACACAAGTCCTCTGACCTCCACATGCATATAATCGCAGACACTCCACACAGAAAACAATGTAACGTTAACTTAAAAGTTCACGGCTATCTTGGACTGCACGCTGAGTTCTAGTCCACTTTAATATATGTATGGACATATATGTCCAACCATCACCATGATCTCTCTTCAGAGTTCTTCCAATTTGTAGATGCACCCCCAACTCCTCGTCAGCTATTAGCCACTGTCTGCTGTGGAATATTTATTTATACTGTGTGAAAATGTGTCACCATGGCTGTTTTAATATAGAGCTGAATGGCCAATAGCTAGGCTGGAAGAGGTTAGGTGAGACTTCTGGGGACAGAGAGGGAAGAGGAAACATGAGGTTGCCAGCCATAGGTGGATAAAACAGCATGAGCAGTATAGAAAGATTGGCAACTAGTCACATGATTGTTGTGATCTAGCTGCCCTCACTCCCCCTGACCGACAGCAGAACTTCCTTGTGGTCCGTAATTGACAAGGATGTTTGTGTTCTTTCTGGCTGGTGATTTTCCACAGAAGCAGTACAGATATAAAAGGCTTTAGCGGGGGCAAAATAAAGGTTGCTGTTCTTCCACCTGAAAAAAAACCTCTGTGTCTCAATCCCAGCTTCCCCTGCCAGTCTTGGCATCCAGGCTGCCCTGGCTGCAGCAAAATGAAGGTTTCACAGAGATCTGGAAAGTGGGGATTCATGAACAGGGTCGCTCAGTCCACTGGCTAAATCAAGGAGCATATTGGGACGGTAAGGTGGTTTTTTTTTTCATCCCCAGAGATACTCTGAGGGACATCCTCCAAAAGACTTGCAAGTCTAAAGAAGAGGTGGGTGGGTGAATTGAAGGCCTCAAAAAGTATCTGAATCACTTAAAGCAACAAGGCACATAAGTAACAAGACAGCCAAAGATTTTGTACAAACAATAGCTCAAGTTAGCCCCTGGTTTATTATGGGAGGGGGTTTAAATATTTCAGACTAGGAACAAGCCAAGTAAGATTAAAAGGAGTATGTGTTTTTTCATTCCCAGAGATGCCCAAATTCCCTAAAAGATTGTTAAAGTGGGGCCCCTTCAATGGTTCCGGAGCAGTGCAGTGAGTCTGTATCTGTGAGTTTTGCTCTGCTCCATGCAGCAGTTTGGACCCAGAGAGAGCACATCTGGGGCCAGAAGGCAGCTGGAGCAGAGCTTTGATAGGTGGCTGCGATGAAAGGCATGTTGCCATGACCCAGTCAGTGCCCGGCCTGAGGGGTGCTGCAGCAGAGTCAGGAGTATCAGCAAATATGGCAACAAGTGCTGGACCATAGAAGATTGGCAGAAGAGAGACCTTGGAATATTGCTATCTCTGCCACTGCAGATACTGCTGCCATAATTGCTCTTTAGACTGTGAACCAGCTGACTGAAAGAGTCAGCAATGCTTTGGACATTCAAAATGACCAGTGGCTCTGGTTCAGGAAGAAGTGGACTATCTTTGGACTTTTCAACAGTTAATCATGTTATGTGCATTACTCCTGGTACTGTATTGCATGCTTCTGCTACTGTTATGGAACTCAAATGTCATATGAGAGGGTTATGGAATATAGATTTTGCTAATTTTACGACCCAGTTAGTGCATGCTAGATTGTTGCAGCGCTTGTCTGGCTCATTGGTGCTGTCAGTCCTGTGGATACTTTGTTTAGTATCTTTAGTACTTTGTGTCTGGGTAGCCAAGGATGGGCAATACTTTGGGGGCAGGATGCCACCTAAGACAGGGAATATTAGAGGGATATTCCCCACGACAGGAAAGGTATTCCACTTAAAGTAACAAGACAGGCACCATTTATTTTATAAAATAAAATGGGGGGAGTTGTGATCTAGCTGCCCTCATTCCCCCTGACCGACAGCAGAACTTCCTTGTGGTCTGTAATTGACAAGGATGTTTGTGTTCATTCTGGCCAGTGATTTTTCCACAGAAGCAGTGGAGGTATAAAAAGCTTTAGCTGGGGCAAAATAAAGGCTGCTGTTCTTCCACCTGAAAAGAAGCCTCTGTGTCTCAATCCCAGCAGCCCCTGCCAGTCTTGGCATCCAGTCTCCACATGGAACCTCCCATGCACTCCAGGGTGAGCAATTTGACCCTAGTGGATCTGTGGGTGTGGGAGCTCTGCTGTAGGGTTATCTCCTCAACATATAGTCTTCTCTTTGCCAAATCTCTGGAAGCTGGGGTGGCATTGACAGGGCAGGAAGCACCAGGCTGCAGCTCAGAATGAAGCCTAATGAAGGTAGCATGTTCTGGCTACTATTGTGTCCACTAGTGTTGTGGCAGAGGGCACCCAGACCACCAGTGTCTAGGATAATGGGACGAGTGCCAGGGAAGGCCATAGTGAGTGACTTTTTCTTGAAGGGGTGAGTCAGAAATGAACCTATATCTGGGCAGGCTTACAACCTCAGGTCCCTAAACCCTGAGCCTTTGGTGGCCTGGGAATATCTATCCATTCACCAGTCCAGGGTTCTTGCATGCTGGAGTGGGCATACTGAGTCCCCCCACAGTGTCAGAAACTCAAAAACTCACCCTCCCAGGGTCTTGTGTCCCCAAAGGCAGGGTATGTGGAGGCCCATAGTAGTGGCTCTGCTCTATCATGACAAAAGGTCAGAGAGTTTGATCACAATTTTGCTCCTTCAAGGTTTGCATCAGGATATTTGGCCTTAGGTGAAGTTCTATATATTGCCCAAATAACAGAATGTTTTGTCTAAGGTGTGGCTAATGGATGTTTTGCTCCAAATAGCAGGATGTTTGACCTAGGGCATTGCTGTTAGATGTTTTGAATATTAAGAAAATAATCAGTCTCTTTGTTCCTTATATAATGATTAAAAAATAAGTCTTTCACCCATCCCTTTGGCTTGGGGTATAAAAGGGCTATGAAAAATGAACTTGAGGCAGATTCAGTATTCATTGGAATGACCTCCTGACTCTGTCTTCAGTCTTTTGTCCGTTTCTTTCCTCAATCCACATTCCACTTTTCAGGAACATATGGACAAGTCGGCTGGACCATGACAAATGGCGCTGGGTGTTGCTGGGGTTGGAGCACAGGAGTAAAGTGATGGCCACCACAAATTAAAAGTGAGTGCGAGATAAAAATAAAGTGACAGTGTGGTGAGTGGCTCGGGAGTAAAGCTGTAAATATAGAGCAAAGGCTTTTATATTCTTGTTGGTTTTTGTGTATGGGTTGTATGTTTTGTTCCTATAACCAGAGATGTCATTGTAAATATATGTGCATTTATAATAATATTTCTATCATTGATCTTGTGTGTTGGCTACACTGTAAATGTTTTTGATATGCCCAAATTCTATATAAATTCTATGGTTATTGTATGGGCAGCAACTTCTCAAGGTCACAGATGTTGTGTAATGTGCTATGGGGAGGTCTACAAGCTCTATTTAAAGCTCTAAGACTGTTTGTTGCATAGCCTATATAGAGAAGGACAGGGACAAAGAGACTGAACTGCTTTTGGGGATGACTGTTAGAGCATGGCATTAGCCCTGCCCTTTGGGGTACCAGTTGTGCTGATGGGCAGCAAACCTCACCCGTAAGTCCAGCCCCATATCCATGCTGATATCTGCCTAAGGTGGGCATGGTGGTGAGACCAGAGCAGGAGCCAAAGCCCAGGACTGCAGGCAGAGTGAGACTAGAGGGGCACAGCCAGTACCCGGGATCCAGGTCTGGTGGGGGATTGTAGCATGCAGAGTGGGCCAATTCTACCTGCACATCTGTTGACTTCTCAGCGAGGCTTTGCTTAGCCCCTCCAATACACATGTGACAGTGTCCCAAGGAGCCTGAGCAAGCAGCGGGTCTATGTGGAGCTGGAGCCAAAGGGAACATGGCATCTCAGAGAGGGTTTCACCCCAACATCACTTGTGTGGAGGCTGAGAATCTCCTGCTAACCAGAGGAGTTGATGGCAGCTTTTTGACAAGGCCTAGTAAGAGTAACCCTGGAGATTTCACGTTGTCTGTTAGAAGAAATGGAGCCGTCAGTCACATCAAGGTTCAGTACACTGGGAACTACTATGACCTCTATGGTGGGAAGAAGTTTGCCACCTTGGCTGAACTGCTCCAGTATTACATGGAACATCACGAGCAGCTAAAAGAAAAGAATGGAGATGTTGTTGAGCTCAAGTACCCACTGAATTGTGCAGACCCAACCTCTAAAAGGTGGTTCCATGGTCCTTTGTCTGGAAAAGAAGCAGAGAAACTGCTAATGGAGAAGGGTAAGCGTGGCAGCTTTCTTGTTCGAGGGAGCGAGAGACACCCTGGTGACTTTGTTCTCTCTGTCATCACTGGTGATGACAAACGAAAGAGCAATGATGGCAGGTCCAAAGTGACCCACATTATTATCCGATGTCAGGAACTGAAATACGATGTTGGTGGAGGAGAGTATTTTGACTCTTTGACAGACTTGGTGGAGCATTACAAGAAGAACCCCATAGTGGTGACACTGGGCACAGTCCTGCAGCTGAAGCAGCCTCTCAACACAACTCGTATTAATGCTGCTGAAATTGAAAGCAGAGTTTGAGAGCTAAGCAAGGTAGCTGAGACCACAGGTACAGTCATACAGGGCTTTTGGGAAGAATTTGAGACACTACAGAAACAGGACTACAAATTTCTCTATAGCCAAAAAGAAGGACAAAGACAAGAAAATAAAAACAAAAATAGATACAAAAACATCCTGCCATTCGATCACAGTAGGGTTGTCCTGCACGATGCCGATCCCAATGAGCCCTTTTCTGATTACATCAATGCGAACATCATCAGGGGTGAATTTGAAACCAAGTGCCACAATTCAAAACCCAAAAAGAGCTACATTGCCACTCAAGGCTGCCTGCAGAACACGGTGAATGATTTCTGGAGGATGGTGTTCCAGGAGAACTCTCGAGTCATCAGCATGACCACAAAGGAGGTGGAGAGAGGGAAGAGCAAATGTGTCAAGTACTGGCCTGATGAGTATGCCCTCAAAGACTATGGTGTCATGCGTGTTAGGAACATCAAAGAAATTGCTGCTCATAACTACACCTTAAGAGAACTCAAGCTCTCCAAGGTTGGACAAGGAAACACAGAGATAACTGTCTGGCAGTACCATTTCCATACATGGCCCGACCATGGTGTGCCCAGTGACCCTGGAGGTGTGCTGAACTTCCTGGAGGAAGTCCACCACAAGCAGGAGAGCATCGTAGATGCAGGCCCTGTTGTAGTTCACTGCAATACTGGAATTGGCAGGACGGGAACATTCATTGCGATTGATATCCTTATTGACATCATTAGAGAGAAAGGTGTTGACCATGACATCGATATTTATAAAACCATTCAGATGGTGCGGTCCCAGAGGCCAGGAATGGTCCAGAAAGAAGCACAGTACTGGTTCATCTACATAGCTGTCCAGCATTACATCCAGAGTCTGCATCACATGATCAAGGAGGAACATAAAAGCAAAAGGAAAGGACACGAATATTACAATATTAAGAATTCCCTGGTGAACCAGACTCAGTGGCCAGAGCCCCATGGCACATTGCACTCAAACACCACCCAGTGCAGTAGTGAGGGATGTTCTGGGCTTGGAACATAGTTCATTACCATGTCCCATGAGCATTAGAAGATTCCCAAGAACACTGAATGACTCTAAGAAGGATGATAATGATGACAGTGGGCATAGCTCGCAGAGGAGGGACAGCATCTCCAACAGGGTTTTCTATGCAGAGTTCCAGGCACTGGTAAGACGTGTTGACTATATGGAGCACTCCATAAGCAGCATCATGTCCAAGCTTGATGCTGTGGTTGTCACACTTAAGACCATGGAAAATGTGTATAAACAGTCGAGGTAGATGTTAAGTTCTATTCTACCTTGGCAATTATATTCTCCATTTGGAGGACAAATCATCCCTCTACAAACTGAGTTAGCCCTAAGATAATCCCCTGGCCACTCATGACCAGCATAATTGATGTGAGCTGAGTTAACTTTAAAATGATGGGATGTATGTGACTTTTGACATAATGGTTTTACATTGTCCCATAGCCTTCCCTGCTATTTGAAAGTGGCAGTATCAGGGGAATGCAGAGCTTCGGTAAACGCTATCCACAAGTACCAGAGAGAGAGACAATGGACTAAATACAAACAGTTTAACTGAAGAAACCCTGTTAATGGAAATTGTAAAGAAGGGCAATTATCTAAGTTTTGCCTCAAAATGGTAAAAATTCCTTTGTTATTGCCTAATTCTAGTTGCTTCTTATTATAAGGAGGAGTTCAGATACCAGTTTTTGCCACAGTCTTACAAGTTCATCTCTGGCTGTGGTCTCAAGGAGATTTATTTACTTTTTTTTATTTTTATTTTTCCTGGAATAAAGTTTGCTTCTGGTTTACTAGACTTTGGTGGTTTTTTGTACAACCCCCTGTGGACCTAACATTTTGGTGACCCATACAGGGAAGCACAAACTTGGTTCTGGGGAGGGCACCCCAGTCTCTGGTCTCTGGTAAACTTTATTATTACTGTTTTTACCAATTGGTAAGTTTCTGGTTTTATCTGGTATCTGGACAATCTGCGGGCTCAAGAATGTCTAGTAGACATGCTTCTAATCTCAGAGCCTGAGGGAAATGGGGGTTGTTCCAGTTCCTCCTCTGGCCATTGGGACTGATAAGATCTCATGTGACACAACATGCAGCAATGTCTTGTCAAATCTGTTTGTCATGTTCTGTTTAATTGTCATATTATCTTGAAAATTGTCTACTGTCAGGCTCATGTGGTGGCTGTTATTAAATTCCTGTCTACCATGGGCTAAGGTACTTCTGCACCTCAGATCCTTTTAGATCCTATGCTCCCACTTCCAGGATTTCAGGAATTTAACAGTAGATTTTGCCAGCCTTCCCTGTCCTCTTTGCCTCGGGAGTCCAGGCTTCAGTGGGCACCTGTCTGTGCTAGCACTGCTGTTAGCCAGGGAGAGGACCGCCCCTCCCCTGCAGGTGCTGTAGTTCCAGACTGGCTTGTCAAGGAGAAGCCAGGAGGACAGAGGCAAGCAGAGGTAACTGCAAGACCAGGTAGCAAGGATGGCCACTGTTGGCCACTTGTCCTGGAAAATAATTGGTTTTATTCTCACAAAATATCACATGTTCCAAAGCTAGAGTGGAGCAGCAGTGGGACCAGAGCCATCAGGAAAGGAGGAGCTGATGCAGAGGTCATAGAGGGGTGCTGCATACTGGCTTGCTTTCTCTGTGGTGACATAAAACTAGTCAGTATACCCCTAGTAAAGCTTGGCTAACTGACTGCTGAGATCTTGCTTTCCCTGCCTTCTTATTTTTTAAATCAGCTGAAAAAGATTCATTCCTGTAACTGTCTAGCCTGGCCCAGCATAGACCAGCAGGACCCAATTATGTCACAACCTCACCCATGGCCCCTCTTTTCCCTCCACTCTACAATCCCTTCCTGATCCCTTTTCCCCTCACCTCCTAGGCCCAGCACTTCAGCCTCTGATAAAGACTGTCCTGGGAAGAACAGAACCACCTCCTCTGGGAGACCCTCTGGCCCTCTTATGCTCAACCCCTGGATGGCCCCTGGGCTCTGGGAACTCTCCCATTGGACTGCCCCAGCTCTACAGACACAGCCTGCTTCTCCCCTTCACCTGTACCTCACTTCCCAGCTCTGCTTCATATAAACACTCAAAGATCTCTGCAACCTTTGTCTGTTCTCCTTTGCTCCTTGTCTGCCCTTCAGATGCTCTGCTGCACCCTCTGCTCACAGCAGGACCCCAATATGGCCCTTCTCATGAATCCAGCAACCCACAGCAGCCCAGGTCATGGGGCCACCAGCAGCTTGGGCCCAAGACTCAGGGCTCCTTCCTCCTTAAATGGTCACTCCAGGCTGAGACAGGCTGGCCTGCTGCTGGGTCCTTCTGCCCCTAGGCCTCAGTGCCTCTGAGCATTCCTGGGCCCTGCCCCTCACTGCAAACCAGCAGCAGCTGCTGCCGTACTTTTGCTCTGCCTCTTCAGTCACAGCTGCCCCATTGGAGCAGCCAAGTCTTACTGGGTTCTGGTGTACCATGCAGCTTTCCTCCCAGGACTGGAGATGTCTGCATGCTTGGCTTGTGGCTGCAGCTGGACATGGATGTAGCACCTGAGTGTTGCACAGGCCGACTTCACACTGCTCAGGAGATGCTCCTGCCCCTCAGTTGCTGGGATGACGTCTGTGCTACCATGCTGGCTAGAAAATAGGTTCAGTCAAAGACGGGGATGTGAGGTTCTGGGACTTCAACAGCACGGGCACCAAAGTTGAGTGCCAAGACATCTTGGGCTACGTCTAACAGTGGGGGTCTCCACGAATACTCTGTCATCCTCAGGAAATGGCTATGTTAATAAAACTAGGCAGTAAGCAAACCTGTCAGAGGTTACAAACAAGACTGCCAGGCTGGGGCCACTCAGTGGCAGAGTGTTCGCTTGGCATTGTGAGGGCCCAAGCTCTATCTCTGCCATCACAGAAAACAACACATCTGCTGGTGATGACCTAGCATATGTGAGGACCTGGGCTCCATCCTCAGGACTAAACCCCAACACCACAAATGATCACTGCCAACACTGAGTTACTGAGAACAATTCTCTTGACCCTTATGGTGCAAGGAAAGAAGCAACTCTCCCAAGTTGTCCTTTACCTCTACATGCCCCCTCCACACACACAGTAACTAAGGAAAACAAGAAGCAGGGCAGTTGCCAGTGCACCCCTTTAAACCTACCACATGGGAGGCAGAGGCAGGTGAATCTCTGAGTTTGAGGTCAGTCTGCTCTATAGAGTGAGTTCTGGGACACCAGAACCAGTGCTGCACAGAAATCCTGTTTCACAAACAAAACAAAACAAATTGGGTCTGAGGAGCACTTGCTGCTCTTCCAGGAGATCTGAGTATGTTTCCCAAGATCCACACTGGGAGGTTCACCAGGTTTCCCCATGGAAATTCTATAGGTGTCCCTGTGCCACTGGCACACATCCACCATAGGGACTGCAGCTTTCTATGCAGATCTGACCTCCAGACCAGCACCTTCAAGTGGCCTGTTCTGCATCTAATCAAAGGTGAGTTTTTAAGGGCCTCACCTGCCAGGAGGAAGGGAGTATCACTTAGAATAGAGACTGGAGGAGGCTGTTCTTTGCATACAGAATGCAAGGTAAGTCCAGAGGTCCTACTTAGTATCTCTGGCCAAGGGGTGGTGTGAGTGTGTATGGCTTCAAAAAGTCCCATACTGTATAACTGTTATTTTAAAATATTAACCAGATTCTAATTCTGCTTCTGTAATCTCACTTATCCTTGCTTGCTCTAAAAAAACAAAACAGGATAATATCTCACCTAGCAAAAATGCCCCAGGAGTTGAGACAATTGAGGCTTGATGCAGCAGCTCTCAGATAGTCAAAGAAGAGGCTTGTGGCAATGTTACTATAAAGAAACTTGTATTGTTTTTCAATCTTTTAACTTAAAGGAAGATTTGTCTGCTGGTCTCACTGAGGGTCACACAAGGGTGATGGGTGCAAGGGCCAACTGTCAGAGGGTGACAGAGCAAGACTGCCATAGGTGATACCTGGAGGACCAGTGGACTGAGGGAGTCTGCAGAGAAATAGAGAGACCCTAGAGGGCACGATTCTGCTGTGGCAACGGATGCTGGGCCCTGGGGTCTTGATTGCTAGTTCTGCAGGAGTCTGAAGAGTAACAACCTGTTTACTTCTCAGGAAGGCCAGTTCCTGTGGGTTGGGAGGGGGAAAACCTTTTCAAAAAGAATACAATGAAACATTTAGTTAGAACTCTCTCCCAAAGCCTGCTTAACAAACATCCTAGAAAACTGCTGAGAGGGTTTAAGAGTAAATGGATCCAAAACATTATAATTAAATTTACCTTAATTTTACCAGTTGTAGTCAAAAGAAAAAATAAAACTTAGAGAAAATATAGTGGAGAGCTCTGCCTCTATGGAGGGAAAGAAAAGAGAGGGACCACAGAAGCTAGAATGGTCTGGTTTTTTGTTTCAGGTACTTGAGGCCCTCCTGTCTTCCCCATACCCCATACCCTGCCCACACCCCACCCACACTCCCTGGACCCCACACCCCCACACCTGCTCAGATAAACTTGCTGATCTCCTCCCACAGACTCTCCAGAGTGGATCTACCCACACTGGCCCAGAAGTTAGGCGTTGGAGATGTAACGTCCCCATGCCTTGTGCATGAGGATGCCACTGCCATCTCCAGCCATGGGAATCCTCACTTGCTTGCTAGTGCTATGCATAGTGGTTGGAGCCAGACCTGCCTCCCAACCTCCTAGCACAGAGAAGAGACTTGTGAGGAAACTACCAGGTATGGACTGACTCAATGTGCCTGGCTGCAGGGTGGGATATGTGTGGGGTGATGATGGTGGCCATCAGTAGCTTTGGAAATGGCAAATAGCCCCTGAGTGAGTAGGGGATGTCAGGTTGTGAGTAGCACCATGGGGAGCAGTGGGTTCGGTTCTTCTCCCAAATCCACAGATTGCTGTGTGTCAGTGTATGAGGTATCTGGAGTCTCAGGACCTCTACCCAAGTGTGAGGCACCCCATAGAATGGATCGCAGTGACAGGGAGCCTCAGGCTCCTCAGCCTAAGCAGTCAGAGTGCCACTTGCTGGGTTTCCATGATTCCTATTGTTGACAAAATAATGCCTGTTGTTGATTTCCAAGGTCACCAGGACAGTTCTTGCTCATCTTAAGCTAAAATGAAGGCTAGAGTTTGAGAGTAGGCAGGAGGACTCCAGCCAAAGCTCAGCTTTTGTCACCCAGTGTCTCACATGATATGGTGACAACTTCAGGTCTTCCACTGCTCTCTTTGCTTCTAGTTGTCTTGAGGGGTTGTCTTTCAGAGGCATACCTCTGTAGACCGCACTCTGGGAGGTGAGGGGCACTTGTCCCAGAATCCCAGCTCAGCTACACAGACTGGCTGGCCAACAAAGTCTGATGGGACACTGAATTCCATCAAACAAAGCCAGAGTCTGAGGTTTTCCCTCCCCAATGTAAATATATGTGTACAGATTCTTTCTAACCTCTGCTTCCTGCCCACTGTGCCTGGGTATGGCATGGTAATGCAGGCCAATGGCCTGATGGTGCCATACAGTGCATGGTGAGCTGGTGCGCCACTGGAGCAGATGTCCCAACAGTCAGTCCTTTGAACCTTGGCTTTTGTACCCTGGTGGCACAGCTCGGCCTCCCTCTCCTCCACCCAGTTGATGGCAGCTCAGCTCAGCCTCCCAGAAAAGTGCAAGTGGGGGCAAGTACCTCAAGTACCTTTCTACCTCAGCAGCTGGGGTCTCCTGGAATTTTTTCCTTTCTCTAGCTGTGGAGCCTATCTTGAAGATCAAGTTGGGCTTGAACTCACAGAAATTTACCTGCCTCTGCCTCCCAAGTGCTGGGATTAAAGGCATGAGCCACAACTGCCTGGCCTGGAACTTTTTTTGGTGAATGGAAGAGGACTGGAAGGTTGAGTGTGCATGTCATTCAGCTGGTATGACAGCAGTTGTCAGGAAATCAGCTCTCTCTTTGAGCACCAGCTTGCACATTAGTGCTTCCCCAGGAGCCAAATGGCCAGTGACAGGGGACCATATTAATTTTGGGAGAAGATATTATTCCCTGTGTCTGGTGTCAGTGACCTCATGTCCAGGGGAAATCACAGACCCTCTTTGTGCTCCAGCCAATGAAGGTGGATTGGTGGGAAATGTGATAGTCCTGGCAATGAAAATACAAACACATGGCTGACTCTCTCTGGGAACATAAATCACCAAGCATGAGCTGGCACGACCTAAGGGTTCTGGAGCAGGGCTAGGCCCCAACCACACTGGCCACCCCTGGTAGGCAGGGCAATCTGGGTTCTGTGTTCTCAGTAGGGGTAGAGAGTAGCCTGCAGTGGTTTTCAAGTTTCCTAATTAATTTCCTGTCAATACAGTTCCTCATGTTGTGGTGAACCCCAACCATCAAATTATTTTTGTTGCTACTTCTTAACTGTAATTTGCTAGTGTTATAAATTGTAATCTAAAATATCTGTTTTCGAAGGTCTCAAGGCTGATGGGGGTGTGAGGGCTTCATTAGACCATGATCGGATACTACCTCCTCAGCATATACCATATTCTGTGTTGTCTCAAGCCACATCCTACACTGTGTTTCCCTTCTTACCTCCATAAATCACAACACAAGCCCCTGTAGGTCCTGTGACACTGGAATGGGATCACAGGGTTGGATTTGCTATTGCCCGAGGCCCCCAAAGTCCAGGTATCTGGGCTGTGCTGGCTCCTAGTGGACAGGATGGGTGGATACATTAAATGTCAGCTCATCTGATTCAGGGCCATTTCCTTTCCCCACCCCATATATCCAGGCATTTGCCTCTCCATTCTGTGGAATGCTGTGTCTTTCCCCAGTCACTCTCCTGATGATAGTACTTGTGTGAACAGCTTGACCTTTTGTCTTGCCCAGACTAAACCACAACTGTTGGTTTTGGGTCATGTTTGCCCTGAGGCCACTGACTAGGCAGTTTCTGGTCTTCTGTGGTACCTCAGGAAGCTTCCAGCTTTGGATTGCCTCAGTAGCACATGGCAGCAGGAGAACTGGAGGCCAGAATAGAAAATCCCTTACTGTGAGGCCCACTTAGGGACAAACAAAATCTGCCTGGCTCCATGGGACACAAGCTTCATGGATACTTTTGAGGACAGTCCCTCTGGCTGTTAGAATCTTGGTGGGATGACTCTGGGATGGGATGGTACTGGTACTGGTTTGGTTTGGTTTAAGTGGACATTTGAGCACCGAATGTAGGCTTTGCATCTGTAGAATGGCAAGTGTCATAATAACCAGTCCATCTGAATCTAAGGAAGGAGGTCTGATCAGCAGGACTACCTGCCCCTGTCCTGGGCCCCGAGCATATCTGTGCCTGTGATGGGCATTGTTAGGTCCTAGCAGGGAGATCTAGGTGTGATAAGCAGCTGGTGGTGTGTCCCTAGGTGTGATGCCTTTGGGTCTCCTCATGAGCTGGGCACCATCTGAGTAGGGAAGAGGTGTATGGCTACCTGAGTCTAACCACCCAAGAACTCCACTTTCTTAACTCTCATGATGGGTAACTGTCTCCACTTGGCTGTGGTTCTAGCTCCAGTTGGCTCACATGGCCCCTCTGACATCCCCTAGCCAAAGCATGGTCCTCATTTGTGAAATGGGGATCCCAGGTGTAGGCGTTTAAAGCTTCAGACATTCCAGGAAGGTGCTGTACCATAGAGCTGCCCCCACCCTTCTTGACATTTTTAGATCTTTCAGCTACTAGGAGTGCTGCTGTGCATCAGGGCACACAGATGTGAGTCCATTCCACCTTGACTAGAGGTCAGAGAGTTTGAGCTTGTTTTGCTTTTTCAAAGTTGTTAACAACAAGTGACTACAAAACAAGAGGTCCTGACCTAGAGTGGTTAATTTGTATTTTAAGTACAGAGGTGTATCAGCTTCATCTTGACCAAAGATCAGAGGTGCTCTGTTTATTTGTTTTATCATGTTGATGAAGTCTGTTGCCTCCCCCTTTCCCTCTTTGGAGTGGAAAATAAAGGGGTGGTTCAGTATTCACTAAATTTCCCTCCTGATGCTGTTCTGTGTTTTGTCTTTTATTTCTCTCTTATCTCTGTTTCTTTTTGCTTAATAATTCTAATCATCACGCTCCTACCCTGGAATGTGTGAATCCAATCTAGGCTGGTCCTAAGCAGCTGTGTCTCCTCCATAGCATCCTTGGAAGACAGCTTCCTCCTCCAGGACAGTGACGGAAACCTTAACACACACCCCTGACAGAGTTGAGATACTGACACCCCTGGGCTCCTACTGAAATTGTCTGCCACTCCTGGTTTGAACACTATCTGGCAGAACCCCAAGCCCCAGGAGCATGCCCCTCACTTGCCTGCCACAGCTTTGCTAGTTTGCAAAGTATGGGCCTTCAGCATGCTACTTTGAAGAATCAGTTTCACAGCTTTCCATTTCATCCACAGAGGTCCCAGGCCCTGAGCCTAGGCAGCAAGAGCAAGTGGTCTTTAGCTTCGGGGACACCATGGAGGTGATCTGCTCTCTGCCTGGAGATGCCTGCACAGGCTGCACTGTCTGGTCTAAGAATGTCACAGAACTGGTAGCTTCCCACCACATCCTGGTGGGGCACCAGAGGTTACAAGTGCTTAACGTCTCACATGATGATGCCGGGGTCTACATGTGCCAGCAGCAGCTCACTCAGGATGTCCTGTGTCCACTTCACTGTACATGTGACAGGTAAGTTCTTGGTGGCTGGGGCTCACAAATGTGTTGAGCAGCTAGGGAGGTCAGGGCAGTCCTAGGCAGCATGGCTCCAGTATCCCTGGCTCAAGTGTGCTGCTGTCTGTAGTTCCCCACATCAGAGTGGGTACCCCCAATTTGTGCTATTTGAATGAATGGCCTTACAAAGGCAGGGAGCAGTGGTCCCTAAAGATGGAGAGCAGTGTACTCTGAAAATAGGGAGCAGCAGGTCTCTGGATGTAGGAGTGTCACAGGATCCCTGCTTGTTTACAACTACTGCAGATGCTCCATCCTCAGGAGATGATGAAGATGGCGAGAACGTGGCTGAAGACAAAGGTAAGATCAGAGCCTAGGCATACTGAGCTGGTCAGGATCAGGCTGCTTTCTTCCTGTAGTCTTGTTGTTAAAGGGCACTGCTATAGGCAGACAGTGTCCCAGGGGCAGTGAGGGGGCAGGGCTGCTTGGCAGGGATTTTGGTAAGGATTCTGGTGGGAAGGATCATCACAGGTGTGAGTAAACCAGGCAAGGCGCTCAAGTTGCCACTGATGAGTACTTAGATCCAGAGATTCATGTTGTCTGGGTTTCTTTCCTGCCCAGTTCCCACAATTGTTAAGTCCCAAAGAAATCAAATAGAGGTCTACATTAGTTATAAATGAATTGGCCCATTAGCTCAGGCTTCTTATTGACTATTTTTTACATTTCCTTTTCTTTTTCTTTTTTATTTATTTATTGTGTATACAATATGTTGTCTACATGCAGGCCAGAAGAGGGCACCAGACCTCATTACAGATGGTTGTGAGCCACCATGTGGTTGCTGGAATTGAACTCAGGACCTTTGGAAGAGCAGGCAATGCTCTTAACCGCTGAGCCATCTCTCCAGCCCCTTATTAACTCTTATAACTTATATTAGCCCACTATTCTTATCTGTGTTAGCCACATGGCTCAGTACCTTTTACGGTGAGACATTCACATCTTGCTTCTCCTGTGGCAGGGCCAGGACTGCAGAAAGAGCTTTCCTCTTCCCAGAATTCTGTTCTCATTGTCACACCTCTACTTCTTATCCAGTTGTCCTGCCTATACTTCCGGCATGGCTAATGGCCAATCAGCGTTTTATTAAAATGCATTTGACAGCGTAGAAACCATTGTGCCACAGTAGATTCACAGGACTAGTGGCTGTTGCTACAGACCAGCAGGAGGGGAGCAGTGCCATGCTGAGGCATACATTATAAAGGGGGCATCATAGATTTGGTGTGAGTATATGAGGGTACATGGCAGTGCCCATGTTATGGCCTAGAACCATTTAGAGAGAGAGAGAGAGAGAGAGAGAGAGAACATCATGGGTCCAGACATTGTATGTGGCAGTAGTTATGACTCTGAGACTAGGCTGGTGTTAAATGAGTCCTCAGACCACCTGGAACCTTCTGGGGTAGAGTGGACAAGGGGTTGAGGGGAATCAGAGAGAGAAACTTAATGGGAAAACAGGGTAATGAGTCTTATGAGTGTGTGCAGGTGAAGAGAGCAAGTATAGGGATTTGTTTGAGGTTTCAAAACCCTCATAGAAGCCGGGCGGTGGTGGCGCACGCCTTTAATCCCAGCACTCGGGAGGCAGAGGCAGACGGATCTCTGTGAGTTCGAGGCCAGCCTAGTCTACAAGAGCTAGTTCCAGGACAGGCTCTAAAAAAGCTGCAGAGAAACCCTGTCTCGAAAAACCAAAAAAAAAAAAAAAACCCTCATAGAAATGGATTTAGATTCTAGTGCTGAAGCCAAAAAAAGGTAGTAGTTCTGAGAAGTGGGTCAGCTTCTCATTTTCCCTTTCAACTTTGGCTATCAGGTTGTTCAGAGCAAAATTTCTAACCCAGTTGGTCTCTAGCTTCTGCCCCAACAATTACCAATGTGTTTGCCCTAATTTCCTATTTTCTTCTGTCATCCTGGCCTTCCCAGGTTGTATTCTTTGTTTTTGCACCATAAAGGCTTAGGTAAGGTGCCTGAATGGTCACCTTCTTGACCTTACCTGGCATTAGGCAGCATTAAATCGCTGTAGTCTCCCATTGTGTCACTCTTCTCTCAAGCCTACTGACCAAATTCGGAGCCTGGAGGGGCAGTTCTCCAGTGTCTGCACACTTTTCTCCTACTTTATATTTCAAATGGCAGTTCCTCCTCCCAGAGATACATAGGGCTCTCCGGTTGAGTCACAATGGAAGACCCTGCCCCTGCCTTTGTTATCTTTTTCGGAAATTTGTTGCCTCCATCAGCTTCCTTATGAGTCCACGCAATATGGTATCCTGTTGCTGATTGTTTTTGCTCTACTCTTTGGGAGCCCACCACCCAGCTCCCAAATAAACACATGGAAACTTATGACTATCTGGCCTTAACTTGGCTTATTTCTAGCCAACTTTTCTTAACTTAAATTATCCCATCTACCCTTTGCTTCTGGGGTTTTATCTTTTTCTATTATACATACCTTTCTTTACTTCTTACTCTGTGGCTGACTGTGTAGCTGGATGACTGGGCCTTTGCATCTTCCTTTATCTTGTTCCTTCTTAAGCTTTCTTCTTCTATTTATCTGCTCTGCCTGTGAGCCCTGCCTATTTTCCTCTCTTGTCCTGCTATTCATCATTTAGCTCTTTATTAGACCAGGCAGAGTAACACAGCTTCACCAAGTTATGCAAATATAACATAAAAGGGTGAAACACATCTTTGCATCATGAAATAGTTGTTCCACAACATATAAAAATGTAATACATCTTCAATTGATATTCCAGAACAGCATCCTCCACCCAGCCAAGAGGAAGGAGGGAACTCAGTAGAGGGGAAGCATGACCTGAAGGGTACCTGCCTTCACTGGGCACTATACAGGCTATCTCAGGTTTGGTGTACTGGTGGAATGACCTGGCCTAGTTGCCTCCCAGGATCTACATCTTACTGGGTTCTGCTTGCTTTGTACCTACACCTGTGAGACTGCCTCAGATGGAGAGAAGAGACTGAGAGTGGGACATCTGTGGATGCAGTGTTCAGACAGAGCAAAGGAGGCTCAATACAGATGAGGGATGAGGCTTGAGGGTGTGTTGGTAGGGGAGCTTTGCAAGGCTGTACTGATTATGCTGTCATGAGCACTTCTGCCATCAGGGGCCCCTTACTGGACTCGGCCAGACCGTATGGATATGAAACTGCTGGCTGTGCCAGCCACCAGCACTGTGCGCTTCCACTGTGCAGCTGCTGGCAACCCCACCCCCTCCATCTCCTGGCTGAAGAATGGCAAGGAATTCCGAGGGGAGCATCGCATGGGGGGCATCAAGGTAAGTCTGGGAAAGGGCCTGGGTACAGAGGGTATAACCCATATCATTTGTCGTAGACCAGCCTCGACAAAAATACCTCTTTCCAGGATAGGGGCATGAGATTGTAGAAATAGAAGTGAAATGAAAAGTAATAAAACTGAAACCATAACAAGTACCAGGAGGGCATTGCAGTGGATACTGAAATTTTCCCTGTTTAGTTTTCCTTATATGTTTATATCCAAATACAAAAGAAGAAGTCAACAAAAGAAATCTTTAACTTGATACAAAGTACAGGTAAAACAGTTAATTACTTTAACACTTTGAGGTGTCAAGTCATTAGCATTTTCTTGTTTAAGTAGTGAAGCCACTCTAGACCAAGTAACCTGAAAGCAGTCACTTCCTAGGTAAACTTATATTACAAAAGAAAGAGCAGAAGTGTGTTTGCCTAGCCTAACTATCTGTCAGGATGAAAACAGGCTCACAGTTTTGGGCATCCACAGTCACTCACCTACTAACTTTACCTGCAGCTTAGGCACCGGCATTGGAGCCTGGTCATGGAGAGTGTGGTGCCTTCTGATAGCGGCTACTACACCTGCGTGGTTCAGAACAAGTTTGGTAGCATCCAGCAGACTTACACACTGGATGTACTGGGTAAGAGCCAGGCTGGGTGACTAAAGCATGTCAGCCTCAGGCCATTGGACCCCCTGCACCTGACCTGTCTGTGTCTTACAGAGCGCTTCCCACATTGGCCCATTTTGCATGCTGGGCTGCCAGAAAACCAGACAGCCACTCCAGGAAGCAATGTAGAGTTCCACTGCAAGGTCTACAGTGATGCCCAACCACACATCCAGTGGCTGAAGCATGTTGAGGTGAATGGCAGCAAGACAGGCCCGGATGTCACCGTACTCAAGGTGGGCTCTGTTGTTGGCAGCTGGTTGGGTGGATGGGTTAGCTGGAAGTGCCTTGGCCCTGGTCCTTAAGTCCCTCTTTGACTGAGGAATACCTTGGGACTGGGACCCACCTGTTGGAGTTTCTGGGAAGGGGCACCTGAGTCTCAGAACTTAGTACCTGTTCTGAGCTCCAGGCAGGCTCTGTGTTACTTCTGCCCTCCCATAGGACTTGTTTCCCTCTTTGCTCTGAGGCTTGGACCTACAGAAGGTTTCTCTTGGGTGATCGTTGTGGTGGCTCAGGACAGGAGGATGTCTGCTAAACTAGTACCCTCTGACATCAGAGTACTGGCTGTCCACTCTCCAGCTGCCTGCACTGTAGCACTAGCTCCACCCTGCCATGACGGACTCTTCCTGCCTCCCACTGCCTGTAGCTTTGCTTCATAGCCTCAGGTGGGGGCCACTTGAGAGAGAGTTTGGACTTTGCAACACAGGAAAGAAAAATATCCTTTGAGAGACTTGGAGGTCTGGTGGGAGAGAGGAAGAGGTGTTGGCAGGAGTTGGTATCCTGGCTGTTGAGAGAGACCACTAGGGCCATGTCCAGTGTACCTCCCACTGTGGGTGTGTGGTTTCGTGAGCACAGGCTGATGTGGAATGACCCTTGGGATGAAGATTTGTAGAGTATGGGTTCCCTCTCTCTCTGTGTATGTTTATCTCTCATTGTGTCTGTCTCTCTCTCTGTGTGTGTTTCTCTTTGTGTCTGTTTCTCTCTCTCTCCTCTCTCTGTCTGTCTCTCTCTCTCTCTCTCTCTCTCTCTCTCTCTCTCTCTCTCTCTCTCTCTCTCTCTCTCTCTCTCTCTCTCTCTCTCTGTGTGTGTGTGTGTGTGTGTGTGTAGGGAGAATGGACATGAAGGAGGCCAGTCTGTGAAACCACACCTACCACTGCCATCATGTGGCTTGGTTCAGGCAACCTTCCAGGTGCTTCCTCCCCAAACCCGTTCTTTGTCATCTCCCTTGCCCTGTCTTGTCCTCATTTTCTTCTAGAGATTTCCAGGATCAGTGACAATCTGAAGGCAGATGCACACCTTTATCATTCAGTGTGTCAGAATGGGATGGGGCAGGTATATTTGTTGAGCCATCAATTTCATAAGCATGGCTGAGAAGGCATTTTGGTGGTATGTTCACAGTCCTCCAGTAGGTGATAACTGTTCTATGACAACCTGGCACACAGCTGCAGCTCCAATTCAGCACTCAATATAATTACATCTGTACTGACATAAAAACGTATATGGTAGAGTGAGTATAAAATGTTAGCAAAGAGATATACTGCAAGGTTCTGTGTTGTGAAGCTAATGAGACAAACCAGACATTTCCTGGGAGGTTACCTGTGATCAGTGAAAGAAAAGAGGTCTACTTTTTAGTTTCCAAAATAGCTCTGAATTCTTTTATTACAAAACATATTAATTCCAAAATAGTAAAACTGTGGAGAAATTAAGAAAAAACACCAAGTCCTTTCTCTTTCTTACCAAAGGAACCATTTAGCAATAAGATGAAACAGAAAAAGATAGGAAGCTCTATCTGTGAATAGACCGGAGATCCAAAGAGCCCTGACTAGATAGTTTAGCCAGAACAGAAAATTTCTGTTTTACCAAGAAAATGATCTACAGACCCTTAACCTCACTCATTCAAAGATATATGATACTCCCTACAGTGGCTCCCAGCATAGCACCCTTCCTACCGTACTGACATGTAGGTGTGCTATATGAGATTTACTCATCTCCCTCAATGGACTGCAGCTTCTACCAGAGTGGGATGGTTTGCTCGCCAATCATGTTGTGTCTTCCAAGAGGTTAACTTCACAGAAAAGACTTGTGAAGGATCACAGAAATTAACTATTGGATGGAATGTAGGTGGTCAGCTGGGTAAGAGAGTGGGTGGTTACATGACTGTGTATTTATGTATATGTATGGTTAGATAGGTGGGCAGCTTGCTCCTGCTGCCTCAGCTTACCTGCTGCTGCTTTGTCCAGAGGTCATAGATTTTCTCATGGGCCTCCTCACAGAGCCTCTTCGCCTTCTTACAGGACTCTTGCAGGAAAATCTGCTCCTCCTGCAGCTTTCTGTTGTCTTCTTTAACATGCCCACTTTTTCCTCCAACTGTGTCCATTCACTCAGAAGCTGGCTGTGGAGGGTAGTTACCCATCACAAAAAATGATGAGCTCCAGTCATTCACTATCTTCCACTCCTACCTATATATAATGCAACCATCCCTGCAAGATTCCATGTCCTCAGACAGACTGAGACTGGAGCCCACATTAGCTATGCCAGTATCACCTAGGTGATGTACCTCTGAGAAATAAATTCTGCCCCACCCCATCAGTACTTAACTGTTCGTGGTATTGGGAGAATATCATCAGGTATAGAGTAAACATGCTCTGAGGGAAGACAGTGGACCCAACAGGAATACATTGCACATATGTGTCCCATAGAAACAGACCTTGTTAGCCACTGTCAGAGTTCCAGAGACCATGCAAGGTGCAAACCATGTTTTCTATCTAGAAGCTCTGGAAGTTGACAGGACAATGTTGAGAGAGGCTCTCAAACTCCTTGCACTTAGGAGAACAGTCTGGAAGGCTAATTCTTCGCGACTAACAGGGCGATTTAGAGCATTTACCTGGTCCTGGTTTAACTTTGGTATATGGTATTTATCTAAAAAACTGTCCATTTCTTTTACATTTTCCAATTTTGTGGCATACAGGCTTTTGTAGTAAGATCTAATGATTTTCTGAATTTCCTCTGTGTCTGTGGTTATGTCCCCCTTTTCATTTCTGATCTTATTAATTTGCGTGTTCTCCCTCTGCCGTTTGATTAGTTTGGCTAAGGGTTTGTCAATCTTGTTGATTTTCTCCAAGAACCAGCTTCTTGTTTCATTGATTCTTTGGATTGTTTTCTGTGTTTCTATTTTGTTGATTTCTGCCCTCAATTTGATTATTTCCAGTCTTCTACTTCTCCTAGGTGAGTCTGCTTCTTTTTTTTCCAGAGCTTTCAGGTGTGCTGTTAAGTCACCAATGAGCGCTTTCTCCGTTTTCTTTAAGTGGGCACTTAGTGCTATGAACTTTCCTCTTAGCACTGCTTTCATTGTGTCCCATAGGTTTGAGTATGTTGTGTCTTTGTTTTCATTAAATTCAAGAAAGACTTTAATTTCTTTCTTTATTTCTTCCTTGACCCAGGTGTGGGTCAGTAGTTGACTGTTCAGTTTCCATGAGTTTGTGGGCTTTCTGGGGGTAGCATTGTTGTTGAATTCTAATTTTAATCCATGGTGATCCGATAAGACACAGGTGGTTACTAATATTTTTTTGTAACTGTGGAAGTTTGCTTTGTTACCAAGTATATGGTCAATTTTCGAAAAGGTTCCATGAGCCGCAGAGAAGAAGGTATATTCTTTCCTATTTGGGTGGAACGTTCTATAGATGTCTGTTAAGTCCATTCGATTCATTACCTCCATTAAGTCTTTCAATTCTCTGTTAGGTTTCTGTCTGATTGACCTGTCCATTGGTGAGAGAGGAGTGTTGAAGTCTCCAACTATTAGTGTGTGTGGTTTGATGGCTGCCTTGAGTTCTAGAAGTGTTTCTTTTACATAAGTGGGAGCTTTTATATTAGGGGCATAGATATTCAGGATTGAGACTTCATTCTGATGGATTTTTCCTGTTATGAGTATAAAGTGTCCCTTTCCATCTCTTCTGATTGATTTTAGTTTGAAGTCAACTTTGTTGGAAATTAGTATGGCCACACCCGCTTGTTTCTTAGGGCCATTTGCTTGATAAACCTGATTCTTCTGCATGGACGGGCTCTGTGGGAGCCTTCTCAGCTTGGTCGATCACCTTCCTGGACCTGGGGGGAGTTGGGAGGACCTTGGTCTTAGCATAGAGTGGGGAACCCTGATGGCTCCTTGGCCTTGAGAGGGAGGGAGGGGAGGTATGGGTGGAGGGGAAAGGAGGGAAGGGAAGGGGGAGAAGAAGGGGAGGGAAGGGGGAGGAGGAGGGGAGGGAGGTGGGAGGAGGAGGGAAGAAGATGGAAATTTTTAAATATAAAAAAAATTAACCATGAGAAAAAAAGAAGAAGTCAAAGAGTGTAAAGAAGAAGGTAAAGAAGGTAAAGAAGAAGGTAAAGAAGTCAAATAAGCTAAAGAAGAAGTCAAAGAAGGTAAAGAAGAAGGTACAGAAGGTAAAGAAGAAGTCAAAGAAGGTAAAGAAGAAAGGATAGAAGGTAAAGAAGGTAAAGAAGAAGTCAAATAAGCTAAAGAAGAAGTCAAAGAAGGTAAAAAAAGAAGGTACAGAAGGTAAAGAAGAAGTCAAAAAGGTAAAGAATGAGGTAAAAAGGAAAGGAAGAAGACGAAGATGTCAAATAAGGTAAAGAAGAAGAAAAGATGGTAAAGAAGAAGGTAAAGGAGGTAAAGAAGTCAAACAGGTAAAGAAGAAGGGAAAGAATGGAAAAGAAATCAAAGAAGGTAGGGAAGAAGTAAAGAGGGTCAAAAGAAGGTAAAGAACAGCTAAAGAAGAAGTCAAAGAAGGTAAAGAAGAAGGTAAAGAAGAAAGAATGTGGTAAAGAAAGAAGTCAAAGAATGTGAAGATGCAGGTAAACGCGGTAAAGAAGAATGTAAAAGAAGGTAAAGAAAAAGTAAAAGAAGGTAAAGAAGAAGTCAAAGAACGTGAAGGAAGAAGTCAAAGAAGGTAAAGAAGTCCAAGAAGATTAAGCAAAATCAAAGAAAGTAAAGAAGGGAAAGAACAGTAAGAAGAAGTCAAAGAAGGTAGATAAGAAGGTAAATAAGAAGTCAAAGAAGAAAGAGGAGAAGTCAAAGAAGGTAAGAAAAAAGGGAAGGAAGGTAAAGAAGAACGTAAAAAAGGAAAAGAAGAAGTCGAAGAAGTCACAGAAGTTAAGGAAAAAGGAAAAGAAGTTTAAGAAGGTAAAGAAGTAAAGATGAAGACAAAGAAGAAAGAGTAGAAGTCAAAAAAGATAAAGAAGAAGGTAAAGAAGGAAAAGAAGAAGGGAACGAATGTAATTAAAAAGGAAAAGATGGTAAAAAAGTTAAAGATGGTAAAGAAGAAGGTAAAGAAGGAATAGAAGAAGAAGTCAAAGAAGGTAAAGAAGAAGGTAAATAATAAGTCAAAGAAAGTAAAGAAGTAGGTAAACAAGGAAAAAAGAATCAAAGAATGTAAAGAAGAAGTGTAAGAAGTTAAAGAAGTCAAAGAACTGTAAAGAAGAAGTCAAAGAAGGTAAATAAGAATGTAAATAATAAGTCAAAGAAAGTAAAGAAGTAGGTAAACAAGGAAAAAAGAATCAAAGAATGTAAAGAAGAAAAGAAAGAATGTAAAGAAGAAGTGAAAGAAGGTAAGGAAGTGAAAGAACAGCAAAAAAGAAGTCAACGAAGGTAATAAAGAAGTCAAAGAAGGTAAAGAAGAAGGTAAAGAAGGTGAAAAAGAAGTCAAGGAAGGTAAAGAAGAAGACAAAGAAGGTAAAGACGAAGTCAAAGAAGGTAAAGAAGAAGTCAAAGAAGGTAAAGAAGAAGGTACAGAAGGGAAAGAAGAAGTCAAAAAGGTAAAGAATGAGGTAAAAATGAAAAGAAGAAGACCAAGAAGTCAAATAAGATAAAGAAGAAGAAAAAGACCCATAAAGAAGAGGTCAAAGAACGTAAAGAAGCAGTCAAACATGTAAAAAAGAAGGGAAGAACAGAAAAGAAGTCAAAGAAGGTAGGGAAGAAGATAAAGAAGGTATATAAGAAGGTAAAGAATGTAACATAGAAGTCAAAGAAGAAAGAGGAAAGTCAAAGAAGGTAAGAAAAAAGGGAAGGAATGTAAAGAAGAACATAAGAAGGAAAAGAAGAAGTCGAAGAAGTCACAGAAGTTAACGAAGAAGGAAAAGAAGTTTAAGAAGGTAAAGGAAGTAAAGATGAAGACAAAGAAGAAAGAGGAGAAGTCAAAAAAGAATGAAGAAGAAGGTAAAGAAGGAAAAGAAGGAACAAATGTATTAAAAAGGAAAAGATGGTAAAGAAGGTAAAGATGTGAAAGAAGAAGGTAAGAAGCAAGAGAATAAGAAGAATCAAAGAACGTAAAGAAGAAGAAAAGATGGTAAAGAAGAAGTCAAAGAAGGTAAAGAAGAAGGTAAATAGTAAGTCAAAGAAAGTAAAGAAGTAGGGTAACAAGGAAAAAGGAATCAAAGAATGTAAAGAAGAAGTGAAAGAAGTTAAAGAAGACAAAGAACTGTAAAGAAGAAGTCAAAGAAGGTAAAGAAGAAGACAGAGAAGGTAAAGAAGAAGTCAAAGAAGTCAAAGAAGAAGTCAAAGAATGTAAAGAAGAAGGTAAAGACGGTAAAGAAGGTAAAGAAGAAGGTAAAGAAGAAGTCAAATAAGCTAAAGAAGAAGTCAAAGAAGGTAAAGAAGAAGGTACAGAAGGTAAAGAAGAAGTCAAAGAAGGTAAAGAAGAAAGGATAGAAGGTAAAGAAGGTAAAGAAGAAGTCAAATAAGCTAAAGAAGAAGTCAAAGAAGGTAAAAAAAGAAGGTACAGAAGGTAAAGAAGAAGTCAAAAAGGTAAAGAATGAGGTAAAAAGGAAAGGAAGAAGACGAAGATGTCAAATAAGGTAAAGAAGAACAAAAATACCATAAAGAAGAAGTTAAAGGAGGTAAAGAAGTCAAACAGGTAAAGAAGAAGGGAAAGAATGGAAAAGAAATCAAAGAAGGTAGGGAAGAAGGTAAAGAGGGTCAAAAGAAGGTAAAGAACAGCTAAAGAAGAAGTCAAAGAAGGTAAAGAAGAAGGTAAAGAAGAAAGAATGTGGTAAAGAAGAAGTCAAAGAATGTGAAGATGCAGGTAAACGCGGGTAAAGAAGAATGTAAAGAAGGTAAAGAAAAAGTAAAAGAAGGTAAAGAAGAAGTCAAAGAACGTGAAGTAGAAGTCAAAGAAGGTAAAGAAGTCCAAGAAGATTAAGCAAAATCAAAGAAAGTAAAGAAGGGAAAGAACAGTAAGAAGAAGTCAAAGAAGGTAGATAAGAAGGTAAATAAGAAGTCAAAGAAGAAAGAGGAGAAGTCAAAGAAGGTAAGAAAAAAGGGAAGGAAGGTAAAGAAGAACGTAATAAAAAGGAAAAGAAGAAGTCGAAGAAGTCACAGAAGTTAAGGAAAAAGGAAAAGAAGTTTAAGAAGGTAAAGAAGTAAAGATGAAGACAAAGAAGAAAGAGTAGAAGTCAAAAAAGATAAAGAAGAAGGTAAAGAAGGAAAAGAAGAAGGGAACGAATGTAATTAAAAAGGAAAAGATGGTAAAAAGTTAAAGATGGTAAAGAAGAAGGTTAAAGAAGGAATAGAAGAAGAAGTCAAAGAAGGTAAAGAAGAAGGTAAATAATAAGTCAAAGAAAGTAAAGAAGTAGGTAAACAAGGAAAAAAGAATCAAAGAATGTAAAGAAGAAGTGTAAGAAGTTAAAGAAGTCAAAGAACTGTAAAGAAGAAGTCAAAGAAGGTAAAGAAGAAGACAAAGAAGGTAAAGAAGAAGTCAAAGAAGGTAAAGAAGAAGGGAAGAAGAAGGTAAAGAAGGTAATTAAAAAGTAAAAAGAAGTTAAAGAAGGTAAAGAAGGTAAAGACGAAGGTAAAGAAGTCAAAGAAGGTAAAGGAGAAGGTAAAGAAAAAGGTAAAGAAGGTAAAGAAGGAAGTAAAAATGGTAAAGAACAAGTCAAAGAAGGTAAAAAAGAAGGTATTGAAGAAGGTAAAGAAGAAGTGAAAGAAGGTACAAAGAAGGTAAAGAAGAAGTCAGAGAAGAGTAAAGAACAAGTCAAAGACGGTAAAGATTAAGGTAAAGAAGGTAAAGAAGATGTCAAAGAAGGTAAAGAAGAACGTAATGAAGGAAAAGAGGAAATCAAAGAAGGTAAAGAAGACGGTAAAGAAGATTAAGTAGCCGGGCGGTGGTGGCGCACGCCTTTAATCCCAGCACTTGGGAGGCAGAGGCAGGCGGATCTCTGTGAGTTCGAGACCAGCCTGGTCTACAAGAGTTAGCTCCAGGACAGGCTCTAAAGCTGCAGAGAAACCCTGTCTCAAAAACCAAAAAAAAAGGAGATTAAGTAGAAATAAAGAAGGTGAAGAAGAAGTCAAAGAATGTAAAGAAGAAGGAAAAGAAGATAAAGAAGCTAAAGATGGTAAATAAAAAGTAAAAAAGGTAAAGAAGAAATCAAATAAGTTTAAGAAGAAGTCAAAGTAGGTAAAGAAGAAGCCAAAGAAGGTAAAGAAGAACAGTAAAGAAGAAGTCAGAGAAGAGAAAGAAGAAGGTAAAGAAGGTAAAGGAGAAGTTAAAGTAGGTAAAGAAGAAGGGAAAGAAGGTAAAGAAGAACTCAAAAAAGGTAATGAAGAAGATAAAGAAGGTACAGAAGAAGTCAAAAAGGTAAAGAACTCAAAGAAGGTTAATAAGAAGGTAAAGAAGACGTCAAAGGAGGTAAAGAAGAAGTCATGGAACATAAAGAAAAGGAAAAGAACAGTAAAGAATAAGTCAAAGAAAGTAAAGGAGAAGGTAAAGAGAGTAAAGAAGAAGGTAAAGAAGAAGGTAAAGATGGTAAAGAAGTCAAAGAACATATTGAAGAAGGTAAAGAAGAAGAGGAAAAGATAAAGAAGTACTCAAAGAAGGTAAAGAAGTTAAAGAAGAATTCAAAGAAGGTAAAGAAGAAAGTAAAAAGGTAAAGAAGTTGGTAAAGAAGGTAAAGAAAAAGTAAAAGAAGGTAAAGAAGTCAAAAAAGTGAAGAAGAAGTCAAAGAAGGCACAGATGAAGGTAAAGAAGGTAAAGATGACGTCGAAGAAGCTAAAGAAGGTAAAGAGGATGGTAATAAAGATAAAGAAGAAGTTAATAAATGTAAAGAGGAAGGTAAAGAACGTAAAGAAGAAGTCAAAGAAGGTAAAAAAGGTAAAGACCAGTAAAGAAGTCAAAGAAGGTAAAGAAGGTAAAGAAAGTAAAAAGAAAGTCAAAGAAGGTAATGAAGAAGATAAAGAAGGTAAAGAAGTAGACAGAAAGGAAAGAAGAACTCAAATAAAGTGAAAAATAAGGTAAAAAAGGTAAAGAAGACGTCAAAGAAGGTAAAGAAGAAGGCAAAGAAGGTAAAGAAGAAGGAAAAGTACAGTAAATAATAAGTCAAATAAGGTAGAGAGGAAGGTAAAATAGGTAAAAAGGGAGGTAAAAAGAGGAAAGAAGTCAAATGAAGTAAAGAAGAAGGTTAAGAAGGAAAAGAAGGTAAAAACAAGGGAATGAAGGTAAAGAATGAGTCAAAGAAGGTTAAAGGAGAAGTTAAAGAAAGTAAAGAAGAAGGTAAAGAAGGTAAAGAAGAAGGTAAAGAAGGTAAAGAAGTCAAAGAAGGTAATGAAGAAGATAAAGAAGGTAAGAAGTAAACAAAAAGGTAAAGAAGAACAAAAAGAAGGTAAAGAAGAAGGTAAAGAAGTCAAAGAAGGTAAAGAAGAAAATGAAAAAGGTAAAGGAGTTGGTAAAGAAGGTAAGGAAAAAGTCAAAGAAGTTAAAGAAGTCAAAAAAGTGAAGAAGTCAAAGGAGGCACAGATGAAGGGAAAGAACATAATGACGTCGAAGAATTTAAAGAAGGTAAAGAGGAAGGTAAAAAAGGTAAAGAAGAAGTCACAGAAGGTAAAGAAGTTGTTAAAGAAGGTAAGAAAAAGACAAAGAAGGTAAAGCCGAAGGTATCGAAGATAAAGAAGGATTCAAAAAAGGTAAAGAAGAATGTAAAGAAGGTAAAGAAGTTGGTAAATAAGGGAACGAAAAAGTCAAAGAATGTAAAGAAGAAGTCAAAGAAGGTAAACAAGAATTCAAAGAAGGTAATGAAGAGGGAAAAGAAGGCAAAGAGGAAGGTAAAGAAGGTAAAGAAGAAGGTAAAGAAGAAGTGAAAAGGTAAAAAGAAGTCAAAGAGGTAGAGAAAAAGTCAAAGATGGTGAAGAAGAAGTCAAAGAATGTAATGAAGAAGGTAAAGAAAAAGTCAAAGAAGGTAAAGAATAAGGTAAAGAATGAGTCAAAGAAGGTGAAGAAGGTAAACAAGGAAAAAGGAATCAAAGAAGGTAAAGAAGAAGTGAAAAAAGATAAAGAAGAAGAGAAAGAAGGTAAAGAAGTCAAAGAACAATGAAGAAGAATTCAACGAAGGTAATGAAGTAGTCAAAGAAGGTAAAGAACAAGGTGAACAAGGTAAAAAAGAAGTCAAAGAAGGTAAAGAAGAAGTCAAATAAGGTAAAGAAGAAGTCAAAGAAGGTAAGGAAGAAGTCAAAGAAGGTAAAGAAGCAGTCAAAGAAGGTAAGGATGTAGGTAAAGAAGGTAAAGAAGAAGTCAAAGAATGTAAAGAAGAAGTCAAGGAAAGTAAAGAATAATAAAAAGAAGGTAAAGAAAAAGTCAAAGAAGGTAAAGAAGTTAAAGAATGCAAAGAAGAAGACAAAGGAGGTAAAGAAGAAGTTAAAGGACGTAAAGAAGAATTAAAAGAAGGTATAGAGGAAGTCAAAAAAGGTAAAGAAGTCAAATAAGGCAAAGTAGAAGTCAAAGAATGTAAAGAAGAAGTCAATGAAGGTAAAGAATAAGGTAAAGAAGGTAAAGATGAAGTCAAATAAGGTAAAGAAGAAGGTCAAGAAGGTAAAGAAGGAGTCAAAGAAGGTAAAGAATAAGGCAAAGAAGGTAAAGTAGAAGGTAAAGAAGAAGTCAAAGAAGGTAAAGAATAAGGCAAATAAGGTAAAGTAGAAGGTAAAGAAGAAGTCCAAGAAGGGAAAGAAGAAGGTAGAGAACATAAAAAAGAAGGTAAAGATGGTAAAGAAGAAGTCAAAGAAGGTAAAGAAGAAGTCATTTAAGTTAAAGAAAAAGGTAAAGAAGGTAAAGAAGTAGTCAAAGAATGTAAAGAAAAAGGGAAAGAAGGTAAGGAAGTCAAAGAGGTAAAGTATAATTCAAAGAAGTTAAAGAAAAAAGCAAAGAAGGTAAAGAAGAAGTCAAAGAATGTAAAGAAGGAGGCAAAGAAGGTAAAGATGAAGTCAAAGAAGGTAATGAAGAAGTCAAAGATGGTAAAGAAAAAGGTATATAAGTTAAAGAAGTTAAAAAAATGTAAAAAGAAGGTAAAGAAGGTAAAGAGGAAGTCAAAGAAGGGAAAGAAGAAATCAAAGATGGTAAAGAACAACGTAAAGAAGGTAAAGAGGAAGTCAAAGAGGGTATAGAAGAAGGAACAGAAGGTAAAGAAGAAGGGAAAGAAGGTAAAAAAGTCAAAGAAGGTAAAGAGGAACTTAAAGAAGGTAGAGAAGATGGTAAAGAAGACGTCAAAGTAGGTAAAGAAGAAGGTAAATAAGGTAAAGAGGAAGTCAAAGAAGGTAAAGAAGAACTCCAAGAAGGTAAAGAAGAAAATAAAAAGGTAAGGAATTAAAAAAAAGGTAAAGAAGAAGGAAAAGAAGGATAAGAAGAAGTCGAGGAGGTAAATATGGTAAAGAAGAAGGTACAAAAGGTAGAGAAGCTGTCAGCTTGCTGTAAATAGCTTTTATTATATTTAGGAATGACCCTTGTATCCCTAATCTCTCCAAGACCTTTATCATAAAAGGGTGCTGAATTTTGTCAAATGCTTTTTCAGCATCTAATGAGATGACCATATGGTTTTTTTTCCTTCAGTTTATTTATATGATGGATTACATTGATAGATTTTCGTATGTTGAACCAGCCCTGCATCTCTGGGATGAAGCCTACTTGATCGTAGTGGATAATTTTTCTAATGTGTTCTTGGATTCGGTTTGCCAGTATTTTATTGAGAATTTTTGCGTCAATGTTCATGAGTGAGATTGGCCTGTAATTCTCTTTCTTGGTTGAGTCTTTGTGTGGTTTAGGTATCAGGGTAACTGTAGCTTCATAGAAGGAATTTGGCAGTGACTCTTGTGTTTCTATATTATGAAATACCTTAAGGAGTATAGGTATTAGGTCTTCTTGGAAGTTCTGGTAGAATTCCGCATTGAAACCATCTGGTCCTGGGCTCTTTTTGGTAGGGAGGTTTCTGATAACAGTTTCTAATTCTTCGCGACTAACAGGGCGATTTAGAGCATTTACCTGGTCCTGGTTTAACTTTGGTATATGGTATTTATCTAAAAAACTGTCCATTTCTTTTACATTTTCCAATTTTGTGGCATACAGGCTTTTGTAGTAAGATCTAATGATTTTCTGAATTTCCTCTGTGTCTGTGGTTATGTCCCCCTTTTCATTTCTGATCTTATTAATTTGCGTGTTCTCCCTCTGCCGTTTGATTAGTTTGGCTAAGGGTTTGTCAATCTTGTTGATTTTCTCCAAGAACCAGCTTCTTGTTTCATTGATTCTTTGGATTGTTTTCTGTGTTTCTATTTTGTTGATTTCTGCCCTCAATTTGATTATTTCCAGTCTTCTACTTCTCCTAGGTGAGTCTGCTTCTTTTTTTTCCAGAGCTTTCAGGTGTGCTGTTAAGTCACCAATGAGCGCTTTCTCCGTTTTCTTTAAGTGGGCACTTAGTGCTATGAACTTTCCTCTTAGCACTGCTTTCATTGTGTCCCATAGGTTTGAGTATGTTGTGTCTTTGTTTTCATTAAATTCAAGAAAGACTTTAATTTCTTTCTTTATTTCTTCCTTGACCCAGGTGTGGGTCAGTAGTTGACTGTTCAGTTTCCATGAGTTTGTGGGCTTTCTGGGGGTAGCATTGTTGTTGAATTCTAATTTTAATCCATGGTGATCCGATAAGACACAGGTGGTTACTAATATTTTTTTGTAACTGTGGAAGTTTGCTTTGTTACCAAGTATATGGTCAATTTTCGAAAAGGTTCCATGAGCCGCAGAGAAGAAGGTATATTCTTTCCTATTTGGGTGGAACGTTCTATAGATGTCTGTTAAGTCCATTCGGTTCATTACCTCCATTAAGTCTTTCAATTCTCTGTTAGGTTTCTGTCTGATTGACCTGTCCATTGGTGAGAGAGGAGTGTTGAAGTCTCCACCTATTAGTGTGTGTGGTTTGATGGCTGCCTTGAGTTCTAGAAGTGTTTCTTTTACATAAGTGGGAGCTTTTATATTAGGGGCATAGATATTCAGGATTGAGACTTCATTCTGATGGATTTTTCCTGTTATGAGTATAAAGTGTCCCTTTCCATCTCTTCTGATTGATTTTAGTTTGAAGTCAACTTTGTTGGAAATTAGTATGGCCACACCCGCTTGTTTCTTAGGGCCATTTGCTTGATAAACCTGATTCTTCTGCATGGACGGGCTCTGTGGGAGCCTTCTCAGCTTGGTCGATCACCTTCCTGGACCTGGGGGGAGTTGGGAGGACCTTGGTCTTAGCATAGAGTGGGGAACCCTGATGGCTCCTTGGCCTTGAGAGGGAGGGAGGGGAGGTATGGGTGGAGGGGAAAGGAGGGAAGGGAAGGGGGAGAAGAAGGGGAGGGAAGGGGGAGGAGGAGGGGAGGGAGGTGGGAGGAGGAGGGAAGAAGATGGAAATTTTTAAATATAAAAAAAATTAACCATGAGAAAAAAAGAAGAAGTCAAAGAGTGTAAAGAAGAAGGTAAAGAAGGTAAAGAAGGTAAAGAAGAAGGTAAAGAAGTCAAATAAGCTAAAGAAGAAGTCAAAGAAGGTAAAGAAGAAGGTACAGAAGGTAAAGAAGAAGTCAAAGAAGGTAAAGAAGAAAGGATAGAAGGTAAAGAAGGTAAAGAAGAAGTCAAATAAGCTAAAGAAGAAGTCAAAGAAGGTAAAAAAAGAAGGTACAGAAGGTAAAGAAGAAGTCAAAAAGGTAAAGAATGAGGTAAAAAGGAAAGGAAGAAGACGAAGATGTCAAATAAGGTAAAGAAGAACAAAAATACCATAAAGAAGATGTTAAAGGAGGTAAAGAAGTCAAACAGGTAAAGAAGAAGGGAAAGAATGGAAAAGAAATCAAAGAAGGTAGGGAAGAAGGTAAAGAGGGTCAAAAGAAGGTAAAGAACAGCTAAAGAAGAAGTCAAAGAAGGTAAAGAAGAAGGTAAAGAAGAAAGAATGTGGTAAAGAAGAAGTCAAAGAATGTGAAGATGCAGGTAAACGCGGTAAAGAAGAATGTAAAGAAGGTAAAGAAAAAGTAAAAGAAGGTAAAGAAGAAGTCAAAGAACGTGAAGTAGAAGTCAAAGAAGGTAAAG